>NC_064859.1:54074919-54374919 GCF_024139225.1 Suncus etruscus | reverse complement strand
GCTGGCACATTTTGTATGCATGTAAGTGTCAAGACAAATCACTCTAGAGAATGTGAGAAAATAACTTAAAACAGAGAATTAATACCTAAAGTATATTATTTTTTAAATTTTTTCTTTATTTAAACATCTTGATTACAAATATGATTGTATTAGGTTTCAGTCATGTAAAGAACACCCCCTTCACCAGTGCAATATTCCCACCACCAATGTCCCAAATCTCCCTCCATCCAACTCCACCCCCACCTGTACTCCAGACACGCTTTCCAGTTCCCTCATTCATTTGCATGATTATGGTAGTTCTCTGTGTAGTTATTTCTATAACTGCACTCACCACTCTTTGTGGTGAGCTTCATGAAGTGAGCTGGAAGTTCCAGACCTCCTCTCATTGTCTCTGAGGATTGTTGCAAAAATTTATTTATTTTTCTTAAAACCTATAGATAAGTGAGACTGTTCTGCATCTCTCTCCCTCCCTCTGACTTATTTCACTCAGCATGATAGATTCCATGTACATCCATGTATAGGAAAATTTCATGACTTCATCTCTTCTGACGGCTGCATAATATTCCATTGTGTATATGTACCACTGTTTCTTTAGCCATTTGTCTGTTGAAGGGCATCTTGGCTGTTTCTAGAGCCTGGCTATTGTGAATAGTGCTGCAATATATATAGGTGTGAGGAAGGGGTTTTTGTGTTGTATTCTTGTGTTCTTAGGGTATATCCCTAAGAGTGGAATAGCTGGGTCAAATGGGAGCTCAATTTCCAGATTTTGGAGAAATCTCCATATCACTTTCCATAGAGGTTGGACTAGACGGCATTCCCACCAGCAGTGGATAAGAGTTCCTTTCTCTCCACATCCCCACCAGCACTGATTGTTCTCATTCTTTGTGATGTGTGCCAGTCTCTGTGGTGTGAGATGGTATCTCATTGTTGTTTTGATTTGCATCTCTCTGATGATTAGAGTTGAGGAACATTTTTTCATGTGCCTTTTGGCCATTTGTATTTCTTCTTTGTCAAAGTGTCTGTCCATTTCTTCTCCCCATTTTTTGATAGGATTAGATGTTTTTTTTTTTTCTTATAAAGTTCTGTCAGTGCCCTGTATATTTTGGACATTATCCCCTTATCTGATGGGTGTTGGGTGAATAGTTTCTCCCACTCAGTGGGTGGCTCTTGTATCCTGGGCACTATTTCTTTTGAGGTGCAGAAGCTTCTCAGCTTAAGTATATTATTTTAAATGTTAAATAATGGGAAGAAACCTGTTTAGAAGACGATGCTTCTCCAGTGTTCCTCCAGAAGTCAGAGAAGAGACTCCTATGGACATCAGGGCTACCTGTCCCTATAGTTGTCAGCTACCACAACTGTGCTCACTAGTCAAAACACTGTGAGCAGCTACAGGGCTCCAGGACACCACACAGCATAGCCTGGTGTCTCCACACACCACCCGCAGGCACAAGCATCTGTGCTTGCTCTGTTAATCCATGAGACACCCTGGTGAAAAGTCCCTCATAGACTCTACTTTTTAGTTTTTACTCTGAAAAGTCCCTCATAGACTCGGAGTGCAAAAATCATGCCGTGATGCTGACTATGCAGATATAATCTGTGTGGGTATGGCTGTATCTGAGTTTGAACCTAATTGTACATGTCAGTAAACATGTCTTACACATTGTAATGTAATGTAGGTAATTCAATGATTGTTATTGATGCTCTGGATTGTGATTTTAGAGTATACATAAAAACTTAATGAACCATTTTTTGAATGCCTCAGACCAATGGATATTCTGGTTCCATCACAATAAAAAATAAAATTCTTTCACTGAGCTTTATAGGCAGCACCAGCTTGTCAAGACCTGAATTACTTGACATGAAGTTGACCTACCTTCAGGTGCTGCTTCTGCTGCTAGAACCTCTGGTGCATATGTTCTGAAATGAAGTGGATGTGAGACCTTAACTATGGGCAACACAGTCATCACAACAACGTACACTGAAGAGGACATAAAGGGAAGATTGAGGGGCCGGGCGGTGGCGCTGAAGGTAAGGTGCCTGCGCTAGCCTTGGACGGACCGCGGTTTGATTCCCCGGTGTCCAATATGGTCCCCCAAGCCAGGAGCAACTTCTGAGCACATAGCCAGGAGTAACCCCTGAGCGTTACCGGGTGTGGCCCAAAAACCCCCCAAAAAATAAATAAAATAAAAATAAAGGGAAGATTGACTGCTGGATCTACTGTTTCTTTACCCAATATGTTTTTTTATGTTTCTTTACCCAATATACAGAAAAGCCTTGAAGAATCTATCCCAAAAATATATGAAGTTGCTGTAACAGAAAGTAAACAGTAGATGACATAAAAAACTCTTTAAAACAATCAATTCTAAACCTTGTTCCTTTTTATTTCTGAGAAGGGTGAATCTTCTTGTTATCCAGAGGAACCCAAGACTTGTCTATGAATGATGGGGACACAGGAAAAATCACCTTGTGTGCTGAGTGTGCCCAAACGTGTCTGTACTCAGTGTCTGCTAGTGGCTGGCCTCTCCTATCCAGCATGGATGGGTCCCAGAGCCACCACCCAATTTCCAGCTTCAGTGTAACTTAGGGCCATGAATATTCTGGTTCTACTATGGAAAGAGGAATGAGCCTTTACCTTATCACAGCTGCATAAAGCTTGTGCAGTTCTTGAAAGAGAATTTGAAGCCTCATTTGTATCTTATCAGGAAGAAATATAACTGAATTCTTGAGGAAAAACACTAAACACTTAAGAGCAACCATCTGTGCTGGCTGTGTCAATTCATCAGACAACCTGATGCACATGGGTAATTTAACTGTGTTGTCAATTATGCTATTTGTCACCATGAGAGAACATGAGTTTTCTTTGGTCTGTTATGCAGGCAGCATTGCCTCTGTCTTCACCCCAGACCAGTTTCCCTCCCCTCTGTACTTTATAACAGCTCCATGAGCTTTGCCTTCTTCCTTCTACTCTGAGAAGAGTTAACCCTAATAGAAATGTATTTATCTAGAGTCTTGGCCTTAACCTAATCCACAGCCCATTAGGCCACTTTCTCTTTGATGGAGCAATACATGGTCACTGTTCAGTAAGGGGGTAAGGCCACTAATTACCCTCTTGTTCAGTTCACTTCTCTATAATTGACCACAGTGGCACTTCTCTAAGTGATTGCAGCCCCTTCTTGATCCCAAGATACCAAAAGATTAAACAAATCAGAGCTCATGACCCTGGTCTGCCTTGCCACGAGTGATCCTAAACATGCAGGTGATGCAAGATGGCATTAAAGATCACATCAGAAGTGTCCTGGACTTCTAAAGCTATGTCCAGCAATGTTGCAGGGTCTATGGTACCAAAAATCAATTTCAAATCAAGTATTGCCTTAAATTTCATTCTATATTCCTGTCCTTCTTATAAATTTATAGATCCTTCTTGGTAAGTTACTCTTCTTTTTGTTCTTGTTTCTCCTAGAATCACATCTTTATCTTTGATTCATATTTAATAAGTATGTGTCCTGATGTATTTCTGTTTGGGATTACTCTGTTGGGAACTTTCTGCTTATTCTCTTTAGAATTCAGAAGATTGGAGAAGCTCTTGACTGTAGTTTCTACTGTCAAAACTTCTTTCTCAATCTTTCTTTTACCTTCTTTAGCAACCTTAATAATTGTTTTTTCTAAAGTTGCCCTTTATTGCTTTTTATTCTTTCTAAATTCACTGAATGGATTATGCTGATGATGGTCAAGGAGAGCATCAGTCTGATTTTTGGAGATGAAATTGTGTCTTTGGAGATAAAATGAATGAAACATAGGGTGATATTTTTAATCAAAATGTGAAAGTGAAAAACAAAGGTTCCATTATATATGTAATATGAAGATAGCATAGGTGGGTAGAAGTAAATTATTACAGTTCTAATCCATTCATAAAGGGCCAATTATATATGTATGTACATTTGACTTGGCTATTTTTGCTTGAGGGAATACATGTGAATTGTAAATTCTTATACACTGGTATCATTATGAAATTATAACTATCTAATGTATATAGTTTATAATAATGTAATTATATAATCATTAAAAATTATCTAATATATTATTTATAGTACCATGTTAAGGAGAAATATATAAGCTTAAGGTTTTTTTTTTTGTGGTTTTTGGGTCACACCCGGCAGTGCTCAGGGGTTATTCCTGGCTCCATGCTCAGAAATTGCTCCTGGCAGGCACAGGGGACCATATGGGACGCTGGGATTCGAACCGATGACCTTCTGCATGAAAGGCAAACGCCTTACCTCCATGCTATCTCTTCGGCCCCAAGCTTAAGTTTTTAATATTACAATAACAAGAACTTTTAGGCATAAATCTTTTTTGCTTCCACTAGATTTTATATAGCTCCAAAGAGCTTCCAGAAATCTTGACAGTAACTCTGGATTTATGGCAAAAATTCATCAGTTTGTAGCTTTTAGCTGCCAAGAAAGTTATACTTAGTAAAAAATGTAAATAAAAGTGCTCTTTCTTGGATCTTAAACAAAGTCTACAGAATCTTAGTAAAATGGATAATTTTTGTTTGTGTCTAACTCCTTGCACACACCTGTCATCATGAATCCAGTCCATTAGATCTGGAAAAGGGCAATTTGCAACTCTTAATTGTGACAATGTGAAGCTCTTAATCTAATGACATCAGATACAGCAACATCTTGATTCTCCCATGTCCATCCTCAAATTTGAGACTGCACAACAGAACTGCACAACATTCTGTCAGTTGTTTGTCTGAGGTTCATCTGGTCACATATATACATGACAAGAGAATGTGATGAGTCAGAAATGTACTAATAATAAGAGACTTAGTAACACACACCTGTATTAGACACAGTAATCAAAATATGTTCCAATTTAACTGCTACCATCCAGCCTCCCTCATTGTTTCCACTGTTTTTTTTTTTTTCAAAGAATATAAGACAGGTTAGTCACTTTTACTCCTGCTGGAGGTCTTTCCACACACATGTACCCACATGCATTTGCATATTCTTCCCTGGGGAGTATCTATGCTTGAGAGTCTGACATAAAGCTCAGATCTCATCTGGCTTCAAGTATCAGGGCATCTCAGTATGATGCTCAACATGGGGTTCCCTGCTCAGCTTCTAGGTCTGCTGATGCTCTGGATTCCTGGTAAGAGCAGCAAGTAGCAGAGAAAGGAGAATGAATTTAGGAGGGTGGCATGCCTATGATCCACTGGTGCCTGTGTTTCCCACTGTGTGTCAGGCTTGTGTACTTACCTCTTTTGATAGGGCATGTGAGAGGAGAAATAAGAGGAAATAGGGCTGGCACATGTAGACTTAGAGGACTCTTTTTCTAAGACTAATACCTCTTCTTTTCTGTGGAGACGGTTCTTACCTAAAATAAGTTACAGACATGAAGACTAAAAGTGACCTGTAATATTTGAATATAAACTGATGTGTTTATATCTCAATTTGTCCAGGAGCTAAAGGAGATGTTGTGATGACCCAGAGTCCACTTTCCCTGTCCGTCGTCCTCAGAGAACCAGCCTCCATCTCCTGCAGGTCTAGTGAGAGTCTGCTGTACCTTGATGGATACTCCTATCTTTACTGGTTCCATCAGAAACCAGGCCAGCCCCCAAAGCTCCTGTTCGATCTATATACCTATAGGCAACCTGGGGTCCCAGACAGATTCAGTATCAGTGGTTCAGGGACTGACTTCACTCTTAAAATAAGTAGGATGGAGCCTGAGGATATTGGAGTTTACTACTGCTTTCAAGGTCTAAAGAGTCCTCACACAGTGACACAGCCCTGAACACAAACCTTGCATGGCCCAGGCCTAATGCTCACACATGCTTGTGGTTGATTAGAAGACAGCTGTCTATGAAGAGTAAGACATTGAGATCTCAGGGGAGTAGGTTGCAGCTGTAAGCTCTGGACCATGAGAGCACCTGCAATACTTCAGACACCCCAACATGAAGAATAGACCATGGTAGAGCAGCAGACAGATGGGAGCTTCTGTGTTGGGAAGGACCAGGAAGTTGCTCATAATCTTCCTTGCCCTATCGACATTCATCAGTGGAATCTAACTAATCCACTAATCAATTATTGCCAACAAGAGCTAAGTATAATGGAATTTACTTTTTAAATTGTTATTTATTTATTTATTTTGTTTTTGAGCCACAGTAGTGACACTCAGAGGTTAATCCTGGGTATGCACTCAGAAATTGCTCCTGGCATGGGGGACCATATAGGACACCGGGGGACTGAACCACAGTTTGTCCTAGGTCAGCAGTGTGCAAGGCAAATGCCCTACCGCTGGGCGACCACTCAGCCCCAAGATTCCGTTTTATAGAGGAACCTACTTGGTAACAAAATAGATGGGTATTTTCCCACTTTCTTAAGATTTTAATTTTCACAATAATATGATATGTAATAAAGCATAATATGTCTCACCTACATTTTTTGAATATTTACTGTCTTTTAATTATTTTAAATGTGATTCTGTGATTTACAATGCTGATTTTGCGAATTCAACCATGCATATATTCCAGCACCACATCTATCAGCAGTGTATCATATATAAATATATAAGTACATTTTTGTTATTCATTTTATTCTAAGTATAGTAGTCTTGATATATCTGCATTGCATATGTTATATAAGAGTTACAATTTAATGCTACAACATATATAATACATCAGGGGTTCTTAAACATTTTTAACAGGGGGACAATTCACTGTCTCTCAGACTATTGGAGGGCAGATTATAGTTTATATATATACATATATAGATATATATATATATGTATATATATCTGTGAACAAATCCTGTGCACACTGCACATAGCTTAATTTAAAATAAAAAAACAAAACGGGAACAAATGCAATATTGAAAATGAAGAAGTAAAGTTAAATCAACAAACTTACCAGTATTTCAATGATAGTTATGGACCTGCTTCTGGTGGGCTGTAGCTTGAGGACCTCTGCCCAGGACTGAAAGGAGGAATCAAGAGACAGAGAGAAGGAGGGGAGATTGAGGATGTGGAGCACATGACACATGACACATGTACACTGCAACCAGGGACTAGTTGGCTGCTAAGCAGGATAGGTGTCATCAGCAAGAAACATCTGGAGGTCTGGGTAAATGTCTTTAGCAAGCTGCATGTGGCCCACGGGCTGTAGCTTGAAGACCCCTATTGTACACTATGCTTTATTATATATAGTATATAAATTCTATAATATAATAATAATAGCATAGTCATTATTACACTTACAATCTCTTACATTAATGCATTTGAGAAATCTTCTTCCATAATCTTTTGTCAGTAATAGTATGAATGAGATAATTAACAAATATGTTTACATTTTGAGTGTTCAAATAGACTCCTTTAAAGTTGCAGACTATAGTCTTATGCTAAAGGATTTATTTTGCTTAAATAGCATTTTACTAAGTACAAAAAATGTTACCAGATTTCAAAAGTGATCTTTGAAATAACACAGCATAAAAGATAACATATTCTTTATATACCATAAAAATATCCAGAATGAAATGTATTTTCTCTTCTCTCCCAAATGAAAAGACTATTAATACTTTTTATTCCAGTTCCATTTGAGAAAAGACAATTTTGGCACAATATTGTCATAAAGATTTGAGGGGTTAGAAAGTACAGAGCTAAAGACTCTTGTCTTTCATTTTATGAACCTGAGTTTGGTCTATGACACATGTATGTTCCTCCAAACAAAACTGTTGTGGCCTTGTAGATCCCTCAAGCATCCTAAGTGTGATCCCTGTGATGCCAGGTCCTGCCAAATCCATCCTGGGGTTTTACAGTGAACCAATTACCCAGGTGCTGAGAATTGTCAGGAAGGGAACCTGTTTTTTCCCAACCCCACTTGTAAAACACACCCTAACAAAGCTCAATATACAAAAATGCGCAAACCCTAGAGACTTGATCCAGTATATAAAGGCATTATTCGAATATAAGTTGGTCATATCAAGATGATAAACCTAAATTGCACATTCAGTTGAAATATACAGAAAATTTATGTTAAAATAAATTATATTTAACCAGTACTCTAGGGGTAATGGGGATTGTACAGGATTTAAGTTACTTGCCTGGCACACAGCTGACCACTTTGAATTCTAGAACCACATATGATCACCCCTCAAATAGCAGGTGACATAGAAATTACAGAGAGAGGGACCATAAAGATTAAACAAGAGTAAGTGTTGGCAGAAGCTGAAGGACAGAGGTTGAAGTACTGAATTAGTATCTTAGAAGTAAATAAAAGTATAGGAATTCCAGGCACAACCTGGCATGTTAGAGACTCTCTAACATGGTACTTATTTGTGAATCATGAGACCTCTTTTTGTTTGTTTGTTTTTTTTTTGGGGGGGGGACACCTGGCAGTGCTCAGGGGTTACTCCAGTCTCTGCACTCAGAAATTGCTCCTGGCAGACCATATGAGATGCCAGGAATCTAACCCGGTTTTTTTCCCAGGGCTGTCACATGCAAGGCAAACATCCTACTGCTATGCTATAGCTCCGGCCCCACGACCGCACTTTTTATGACTCTTTTCACTCAATACAACTCTAGTTTTATGATAGTTTCTAATCCAATGACATCAGGTATTGGCTGCAGTATTAGCTCAACCATACCACATGGCCCCTTAACACCCCAGGGATAGGCTTGCAGGCTCCCAAATGCTGTACAAGTGTGGGGTGTAAATTCTGGGGTTCTCTTTTTGTCTGGTTTCCCTAGGAGTTGATGGTTGCTATCTTCAGCTTCCTTTCAGCTGCTTACACTACATGCTTTTTATTCTCTGTGTTTATGTTATCCCAAACCTGCAATAGGTGGGTTGACAGCAAGGAACAGTGCACAAGAAGACAGACAGAGGCATGTATTTTGGTCAAAAGTGTAACGCAGCCTCTTGGATATTATTGAGCCAGCCAAGCTTCTAGCTCTCTGCTGCTTTCCCTATCACTTTTATTAGCCAGAGTTTAACATAAATCACCTGAAGTCAGCATTGATGTAATTAAGGGTATTGCACTAATTAATTAAGAAAAGGTGAAAGAGTAAAAAGTGATTTCATAGGTGTATGACAATACCAGTGTAGATTTGCATCCCAGAGTCTTAGAAAAAATTGTTCAGACCAGATGACTGAAGGACCTCTGAGTCCTAAGAGCACTATATGAGAGAACCCAAAATTAAGAAAATTAAAACAAGTTTAAATACATAAAATATTTTATAGGTAAAAGAGCTGTAGAAATTTTTATATTTTGGTATCTCAGCTAGGAAAGCAGACTTTTTCTTAGTTAAATTCATTCAATAATTCACAAATTTCTTTTAAGTTTCTTAAGGTATTTGTGTCTGTTTATCTGAAGAAGTCTATATTGGAGCAGATGGGGCAAGAAGAGATGTCCTAACTTTCAAGACTTCAGAGGACAGTCCCCCTGTTTCCACACTGTGGTTCCTAGAGTCAGGACTAGTTTTGCTAAGGTCTGAGTAGTTGACTAGAGTTTACAGGGACAGAAAAATAAAACAGCAAAAGCAGAACAGGGCTCTGTCCTAAGGAAATAGGTCATGATTTGTTTTATAGCTGTGACCTCAGAATAAATGTTGCTGTTCTAGAAAAAAAAAAGAAAACTAAGGGCAATCTATATTTTTATAATAATGTTGTATTTTTGGCCTTATAATAATGTTGGGTTTTAGAGGAGAGAGAATCCTCTTGGATAATGATGATTCAGACATTTACTTTTACTTGGGAACTTTTAAGGCCTGAGCAGACAGGAAGCACTATTATTGTGATGGAGGGTATCTCCACCTAGATGGACTAGATAGTGTTAGATGCAGCACAGGTTGTGGAAATTTTTTTTTGTTTTTTTTTTTTTTGGGGGGGGGGCACACCCGGCGGTGCTCAGGGGTTACTCCTGGCTGCTCAGAAATAGCTCCTGACAGGCACGGGGGACCATATGGGACACCGAGATTTGAACCAACCACCTTAGATCCTGGATCGGCTGCTTGCAAGGCAAACGCCACTGTGCTATCTCTCCGGGCCCAGGTTGTGGAAATTTTCCTTTTAAATGGGACCCATCACTTGCTCAAATTTCCTTCAAAGCTTTATTTTACAAACTGTTCAAACTTTATTTCACAGTCAAGGGTATTAGATACAAAATATCCTTGTTCTGTCAATAATGTTCTTCATCAATGACTGTTTATGTCCAAACTTTCCCAGACAACACAGGAAACCTAAGCACTTTCCTCAAGCTCTGTAGAGACTGACCCATGGAAAGACCCAGTTTCTACCTCTGGCCGATATTAAAAGGTCCCTTGACAGGGTGGATGCACTGGTTGAGATGTAGTCTACTTTGCTGTATATGTATGCACCTGCCTCAAAGTCTGATGAGGGAGAATATTTTGTTATTTATAAAAATCATATTTATGACAAATTTACTGGATTTGTATTTTGTTACCAAAGATTGTTTTATTTATTTAATTATTTTAGTTAATTATTATTTAATTTTATCCTCTTTACTGAATTAGAGATAAATTATGTTAAAGATAAATTAATTTTAATTAATTACAAATTTATTAATTATTGAGTATAAGGAATATAACATTCCAAAATGAATCCCAGCTCTACTCTTATTTTTTGTAATTTTATTTTTTTATTTTTTTAATATATTTTTTATTTAAGTAACATGATCATAGTTGGATTACAGTCATAACCAGAACACCCCCCCTTCAGCAGTGTAACATTACCCCCTCCCCCTTTCCTATTCCCTGCCTGTATTCGAGACAGGCATTCTACTACAGTTATTTGTTTTTAAGTTCAGTAAGTTGAATTTTTTTTCCTTAAAGGATACGAGTAAAAAAAATATAGTAAAGGTGTGATAGTGGCGATTGCCATTGTTTGCCTACGTCCAGAAAAATGGAGAAAATGGGGAAAAAAATCCTTGGCCTGATTAAAAAAAGGCCTCACCCCAGAAGTTTATTGGGATAAGACTGACTCTGGGTTCCAGGCATAACAGTCCTTCAAACCCGAGTCATTCTTTGTGGTCCTGGTGAAACTTTTTCACACTTTAGCTATTGTTGGTATCAGATTCTTATATTTAAAGACTCTGGATTCTGTGCATCTCTTTCATCGATGCCAGGCTGATGTGGAGCATCCTCTAGTTTCAGCATACCATTAAATGCGGAGGGATCTGCCCTGCATGCAGACTGTTGCTGAGTCCTCTGGGTGTTGGGAGCACTCTTTGGAGTAAGTCAATGCCAAAGCAGTGGTAGGTCTTCTCTAGTAGAGGCTTGGATCCTGGTAATGTTATAGACAATTGTGGTTGTTTCCATAGATGGTATCCATTGTTCAGGTGTGGGTGATGCCCATTCTTCTGAGGCCTAAGCCAAATCATTATGCCAATGTTCAGGGTAAAAGGCCTAATTACATTACCAAATTTGTGTTCCCATCTCTATTAGATAAGAACTTGGTTGCATATGTATTATTTTCCCATTTTAATGTGCCTATGCAAAAGAGAAGCAATGCCACAAGATATTGTTGGTGCATCTGGGGGCTGACTAATAAAGACCAACATTCCCCATAACTTGGTTCAAACTTGAAATCTATAGAGATACTCTTCTACCAGTATTGCTTATAAAACGGATCTCAAAGGGGGAAAAATCAAACAATCAAATAACAAGTCCAGTGGACAAAATTGTCACTATCTGAGGATGTTTGAAAAGAGTTATAGATGTTAAGGGAATACATCTGAGATATACAAAGGAGATACACGTGTCCCTTTTATGTTTTAGAAATAGTCAAAAGGGAGGGGGGTGTTTCTGAGGCACCACTTTGGTCTGTGATTTGGACAAGCGAAGAGCAAATGGAACCATGTCCTTCCCTTGTTGCCTGCTGAAGCTTCCGACTCCCCGAGAGGTGTTTGCTTCCTAATTGCTGAAAGTTGAAAGTTCACCAGTCCCCTCCCAGTCCCTTGCAGGAAAAAGGAAACCTGGGGTCTCTTTTAAATTGCACCTCGCCAGAACCCACTTGCTGGGACCCTGAGCAGGTGCCCAGGAATAACCTGGGATCAGGGAGGAAGGAGAGAGAAGGCTGTGGAAGGCAGCCAAGGCTGCAAGTTCACCTTACCTTGGCCAAAAAGCCTACAGCATGGAACCTTGCCGTGACGTGTTGCCTGCTGAAGCTTCAGACTCCACCCAAAAAATTACTGTGAAAGATATGTAATCCACCTTGGCCAAAACAAAAATCATTAGTACAGAAAAATGGTTAAATGTGGGGTAACAAGAGATGGGAGTGAGGGAGTAAAGGAATAAAACGAACTCCTGGACGTCTTTCAGATATGACAAACAGATGAAACACAATGCTATCTAAATATTTGTTATAGTGTTCCGCACGTTTTCCCAATGGACAGGTTTAATAAGGAAACTTCCCTGGTAAGTCCTAAAGCCAGAACCTATTGTGCTGCTATTCTCAACTCGCTGGCTTGCCCAGCCATGTGGCCAGGAAAAGCCACTGGAGTTCCGGAGGAAGGAGGTAGGGGGTGCTGGGGTGACCCATGTTTCGCACCCCTTCCTAGGCCTGGTTAAAGAGGCCTTGGCATGGCGAAGGGCTGCCAAACGCCATGCTGGCAGAACCTCTTGGCTCCCAGGAAGGAAGGAGGTCCTTCCTGAGCTAGAGGGCTGGAAGGTCAGAGCCCCTACCTCAGACCCTCCCTTTGGAGACGGGAGGGAAATGGGGAAAGCCTAGGAAAACCTCCCAGCTCCCAGGAAGGAAGGAGGTCCTTCCTGCCAGTTCTACTCTTATTTCCTTCCACCAGTGTCGCCAAACTCCTTCTTATCCCTCCCTTGCTCCACTGTCCCCTTGATAGGCAAGTTTAAAGTTCAATGATTGTAGTTTTGATCTTATGTTTTCAGTGCAGCGAGTGTGTGCTTTGTATATACAGCAACACCATTTTATTTGTTTTGTTTCTTTTTTTTGGGGGGGGGGAAATCACACCCGGTAGTGCTCAGGGGCTACTCCTGGCTCTACGCTCAGATATTACCCTCAGCAGGCTCGGGAGACCATTTGGGATGCCAGGATTCAAACCACTTTCCTTCTGCATGCAAGGCAAACACCTTACCACCATGCTATCTCTCTGGCCCCAGCAACACCATTTTCCATGTTGATTTCCCCAGAACACTTAATTATTTCCTCCAAAACTACCACTACTTATCTTCTTATTTTCCCCCTAAACTTCTTTTGCTCTAAACCATTTCCTTCTGTATACTTCTGTAGGGCTTTAACGGCCCTGTGGTCATTCTAAACAACATTCATTCATCTAGTCTGAGCATCAGTGCAGAGGCCCATGGAGGCAAAGCTATTGTGGTGAGGCAGTGTCAGGAACTGTCAAGCTTGTTCCTAGAAGTGTTCTGGGCCATGAGGTTTTGTGCTCTGACTAGACCTAGCACAGACATTGCTGAGCTATCACCCCTTCAACAAATGTGTCAGGTGAGAAATTGTCATTTAAACTAGAAAGACATGGGGCCAGAACAATAGAACAAGAAGTATAGAACATTTCCATACAATGATGATCCTGGTTCTATACCTGAGCACTGCCACAAGCTTTTCCTTAGCACAGAACCAGAAGTAACCTCTGAGCAACATTAGGTGGGGTTCAGTAAACACAAACCAAAATGAAAAAACTAAACAGAGCTGAAGTGAGTGAAAAGAATCATAAAAGTGCTGGATAATTCATAAATTAGAGTAAAAAGAAACAATATGTGACATTTGCTTTTCATCTTCTTGAAGTGTACATCTTCCTTCACTCTGAGATGCTCTCCTCTTTCTTCCCCAACCCTAAGGTCAGATTCCCTTCACATCTAAAGAGACTTGTTCCCTTTCCAGCTCTGTCCTGACACTGATTGAAACCTTTTTGTTCATGGGAATCTTAAAGGAAACCTTAATTTTCTGATAATTTTATTTCTGGGTCCCCGTGTGGAGAGTTGGTTTCTCCAGGCAATTTTTGACCAATTGAGCCAAACAGTTCAATGCATAACATTGAGCCTATGTGGCTTACAATCATGGGGACCACAAGTGCACCCCACAACTGAGATTAAACATGGATTTAAGGCATAGATCTCACCTTTTGTTCCTTTTCTCTAGTCCTGGCTTTGTCTTAATTCAGAATGAGACGAAGTCACACTCTGTGGGGTCTGCTCATGACAGTGACCCTGTCCAGGGAAACAGACCAGGAAGCTATAATTGGGTCATACAGTGACCAAAGGCATAAGTGAAGAGCTACAACACACTCTTCCCATAAATACCTAGAGAGAAGTGTGATACATTTGGGATCAGAAAACAATACAACCAACAACCACTATGGATGAGACCCTCTTCCTGTCATTGGAAGCCCCTCACTCATCTTATCCACACAGGTTTCCCTGTGGTAAGTGTGTGTTGGATGGAAGGGGCCCCTCGGGTTCTTGATGCTCTCATCTCTTTTTTTTCTTCCTTTGCCTCATTTTACATAATGTGATGACTACAAAGAGACACAATGAAGTGAAGCATGTACTAATTGAAACAGTGTGATCAGAGCCAACCTAATAATGTTTATAGAAGATCAGCAATTCTTGATTTCTACTCATACTACAGTGAACATGACAATTTATCTTTGACAGTTGAGACCAGGCTGTAACCATCACATCACAGGATCCTTGTTCCTACTGACAATGGGACACTAACTTTTACTCATCCAGATTCAGTCGTGTCAGTTATGGAACCTCTCTGCCATCTACTGGCTATTTTGTGATATAGCAAATAAAGATTTCAGCATCTGATCCCAGTAATGCTGCCAAGAGTTTTCGCCAATCTGGAAAAGAGACACTGTAATTTTATCACCATGTCAGTATTGAAGAACAAAATCAAAAAATGATTATTTGGCTTCATTAACTGTTCCACTATTTGAACATAAATAACTCACATATGATCAGTATCAAAAGAGTGATCTGTCATCCAGAGTAGTAGCTAAGATTCTTATAAGATAAAAGCATGTAATTTCAGAAAGAATTTCTTGCAGGAGGAATAACTTGAAGCTTACTTAAGTTACAAGTGAGTACTGGGAAGCTGAGGACTCATGTGTCCTCTAGGAAATTGTCAATGCAGCTTCATACCTCTTTTGAGCATCAGTCTGCCCATCTCTGAATCAGGTGTGGGGATGAAAATGGCCCTGGTAGACTCCTGCCTACACTCAGCTGACGGTGAGGCCCCTGACAAAAGCCACCAGGACTACCACCATCTCAGATGAGGTCAGGAGAGGAAATTGTCTCCTCTTGAGTTCTGTGCACACTGTAGGTTTCCTCTATTACTGGCTACATCATGAGGTTCCTGACCCTTCTCAGGATATTCAAGTATTTTGACCTGTTGTATGCACTTCTGGGCTACAAGTCATGATAATGATCTTGAGAGTCTGAAGTGATATCTTAGGGTTTAGTTGTGTGGTGGTGAACACCATGGAACTAATAACTAATAGTTGGGTTTGCAGTTTTGGGGACACAGTCTAAATAAAGAAGCAGTGGCTTGGTTAAGAGGTAGGATGTTGGTTTACAACTTCCAACTTGGTTCCACCCAAAACAAAGATCACTCCTGGTTTCTTTGTATATGTTTGTTTATAACTTGGTTTTATTTTATCCAAAACAGAAATATTCCTGACTTAACATGTATCCAGCAAACCTGGGCAGAACTGGTTCAGGATAGGCCTCTATCCTTACTCTCCTACCCTGGGTGGTCTCTACTCAATAAAAAAAAAATGCACTTTGGCAGATAGCTCTTGCTCTTGGCTTGAGGAGACAGATTGCTACTAACCACACACTCTCAGCTTTGATTGGATTATTTCCTGTGGGGTTCTTTGATCTAGACTAGTTTATCTTGGTGGAAATACAGCATTTGGAGCCAGTACTATGGGATGGTCCTTTAGGACCATGGTGCTTACTCCCTCCAGAGATATGTGCTCCAGCCCAGACTTCTGTGTAAACACATTTCAGCCCAATACCCAATAACTAACTCCAATACCCCACAGGAGCACTCCTGCCATAAAGGCGTCCTTCTATGAATACCAACAACTTAGGAGGTGTTCTCATGCCCTTTCACAGAATCTCAACACCCCATTCTCCTTGAGACACTGTGAAGGCATCTGTTCTCTAAGAGGTTTTTTTGTTTTGTTTTGTTTTGATTTGTTTTTGTTTTGGGGTCATACCCGGCAGCACTCATGGGTTACTCCTGGCTCTATGCTCAGAAATTGCTCCTGGCAGGCTCAGGGGACCATATGAGATCCCGGGATTTGAACCACCGTCCTTCTGCATGCAAGGCAAATACACTACCTCCAAACTATCTCTCTAGCCCCGCTCTGGAAGCTTTAATCCTTTCAAAATAGCAAGAGATGAGTGGCCAAAATGCACCAGTTAATATAAAAAGTATATTTCATGAGGAACTAGGCTCCATGAACTTTCTCCGCAGCCCATGTAGGCACATTGGATGTGTCAGCACAGGGAAGAAATGGAAAGAATGAAGAGAGTTCAAGAAGGCTAAGGGGTGGAAGTCTCTAATAACTATAATGAGAGATGGAAAAGGAACAAGTCTCTGAAGATGTAAAGGGAACCTGACAGTTGGGCTGAGGGACAGGGAAAGAGAGAGATATAAGAGTAAAGGTGGATACCAGTTTCAAGGAGACACCAATAGAAATGTCTCATATTCTATATTCTCTCTAATTTATAAATAATTAATTATCCAGACTTTTTATTATGTTTTTCCCTCAGTACAGGTCTATTTGCTTTTCTATTTGGTTTGTTTTTAGGTTTTCTGTGTCATACCCTGTAATGCTAAGGAGTTATTCCTGGTTTTGAGTGAATACTTTTTTTTAATATAGAACACTTCACGAATTTGCATGTCATCTTGCACAGAGACCATGCTAATCTCTGAATCATTCCAATTTTAGTATATGTGCTGCCTAAGCAAACACCTGAGTGAATACTTTTGGAAGTGCTCAGAGAGCCATATGTGTTGCCAGGGATTGAACCAGGTTAACATAGGGAGAAATAGCTCTCTTCACACAATTCTATTGTTCTGTCTGTACCTCCATCTGGTTTAAATGGCATTTTCTCACTTGACACATCTCAGGGATCAGTGAGATGGTTGATAAATTGGCAATATCTGTGCTGGGACAAGTCAGAGCCTAGAAACCTCTTGGCCCAGAGCACCTCTAGGTAGAGGTTTGATAGTCCCTGGCACTGCAGCACCACAATAGCTTTGCCCTCATGGACCCCTACACTGATGCTCAGCCCAGATGGATGAATGTGTGACAATTGGGTTTGAGAGTCTACATAAATCAATAAATATTGGAAAACAACATTTTGTAGAGAAACATAATATTGGAATATCATTTCATATATGAAACCATATTTTCCTTAAAAGTACACAGATGTTTTGAATCAACGTGTTCAGACTCATAAACTGAGGGGAGAAAATGACTGATACCAGGTCCAGACACCCACATGACCATTTAGTGGAAATAAAAAATGATCAGACCTGAACATCAAACCAAAATCAACAGCAACAGAATCTATACCTAATCCACAGCAAATTCTACAAGTGGGGATTAGTTACACTAGTATTCTGGGGGTTAAAGAAGGGAGATATGAGATGTATATTGGGAAGAGGGGTGGAAGGAGGACATCACTGGTGGTGGTTGGGCCGTTTTTTCGGGGGGGGGGTCTTTTTTGTAGTTGACAACTTTGTTATTTTTTGTTTTGTTTTGTTTTTCATATTTTTTGTTATTGCTTGGTTGTTTTTTAGTTGGTTATTTTTTGTCTTGTTACCTTTTTCCTCTTTTTTCCTTCCCACTCCTAAATTAATATCTACAACACATAGAAGGACCCTTCCTAGATTTTTTGGTTTTTGTTTTTCTTATTTTACATTTCCATTTTCTATATCTCCTTGATATATTGTCACTATGAACCTTGAATATTACTGTGAAATATTTGTAATTCACTTTGACCACAATAAAAATTAATTAAAAAAAGAAGTTATATTAGTTAAAAGGAAAAAAAAATACATAGATGAGAAATAGAGAATCACTGTAGACTAAAGAGTGTCTTAAAGTGTTTTTCTCTGGGTTAAAGGAGTGGGGACAACAAAAGAAACTCTCCTTCAGTACTGACACATGGGTGTCCCCTGGGATGAGATGTTCTCTGGGGACAAAGTTCTGTTTCTCCATTTTGACCAGAACCCCCACCTGCCCTCAGCTGTGCTGCTTACACAAAAACCCTTCACTCCTCTGACTGCCTGGCAAGCTCAGCCCCTTCTCATTTGCAAGTATCAGGACTCCCTGCCCAGGACACTCAAGAACACTGGGTTTCCCTGTGCAGGCTCAGTCCCAGTCAGGACACACAGTAGACATGAGGGCCCTAGTGCAGCTCCTCAGCTTCCTGCTCCTCTGGCTCCCAGGTGAGGTGAAAATCCAGGGCACACTGGGCTTAGTGCTCCCTGGGCTTCAGAGAAGGAAATGAAGTGTGATGAATGGTGGTAATGAGTGTTTCTCTTTTCTCTCTCAGGTGCCAGGGGTGACATCCAGATGACCCAGTCTCCATCTGTGTCGGCTTCTCTGGGAGATAAAGTCACCATCACTTGCAAGGCCAGTCAGGGCATTAGCAATTATTTGGACTGGTATCAGCAGAAACCAGGGGAAGCTCCTCAACTACTTGTCTATTATGCAACAAACTTGCATTCTGGGGTCCCTTCCCGATTCAGTGGCAGTGGATTTGGCACAGATTTCACTCTCACTATCAGCAGCCTAAAGTCTGAAGATGCAGCAACTTATTACTGTTACCAGTGGGATAGTTCTCCTCACACAGTGATACAGGCCAAAACATAAACCTCAGACATAAGCTATATGAGGCTGGGCAGCTGCAGCTGCTTCTCCTGGTGTCTCCACCTGCTAAGAGAGTGTCACATGTAGCCTCACTATAACGTGATAGGAGGTTAATGGAGAAGAAGAAGTAAAACTTTCAGCTCTATACTCTCCGTCTCATTCCATATGCACTGAAATGACACAAGATCTGCTGATTTAATTGATAAGGGTTACTTTTTTTTTAAGAATGTGGGTGACAGTTTTATTCAGAATTTATATTGAAGGAATAGTCACTGTGTGTATTCTAGAAACCATTTATTAATTTCTGACTAAATTTAATAATGAATTATGTCATCAAAATTGTTTAAAAAGATAGGTGCACCCCACTGTAGCAATATCCAACTCCATATCCTCAGCTCTATGCACAGAACTGTTTGTCTCAACTTAATAAGTATTCATGATTGCTCCAAACATGCCATCAGTACTGGTTATGGATTTCCTCACCCCAACATCTACACACAGAAATCAAATAATCAAAATAAAAAAGACTACATTCCCAGTTTTGATTTATTCATTTAATTTCACTCCAAGTGGTTGGGTTGGTACAGACAGTGAATTCAGACAAAGACTATGTCACCAGCAAAAGGCTATAGCAGTACAGATACTCCAAGGGGCACTAACCCCTCCATCCTGTTGCTTTTCTTATTCTGTGGCCTCTATCACTTGATGTCACTGAGAATATGCCCTGTGGACAGCTCTGAGCTCACACTCTCTTCTCCTCAAATCCCCTTCACAATATTCTTCCGTCAATAGCTCCACTGCCTGTCCTCTGCCTCCCTGAGGGTGACTGAAAGGTAAAGATTTTCTGATCTCTGGTTCTGATTTAACTCATCCTCTTGACTAAAGAAAAGTGAGGTAATTGAGGTGATTGGGTGTTGCATGTAGAACTCTGGATGCTAATTCTCCTCTCTCATCAGTGATATGGACAACAGTCAACTGTGATATTTCCCCTTGTGGAAACAAGTTTCATCGATTCCAACACCTCATGGTAACTCCCTGTGGAAATATGGAGTTGTCCAAGTCCTGCTTGAGACCTGCTGTGTCTTTATTATTTCAAGACATTTGAGACCAAGGGCAATATGGGTAATGGGACAAAGCAAATTCTATAAGGAATGAGTCTAGATAGATTATCTCATCCACCCCATCTATCTAGATTTATTGGACAGACAGTTCATGGAAAAGAAGGAAAGAAATGTAAAGAGTTCAACTAGTTCATGAAGGCTGCAGGTGACTCTGAATGGGGAAGATGTCAAAGCTTTGCAGCTGTCAAGGGAACCTGACCTTAGGCTTAAGTTGGAAGTAGCAAGTGTGGATATCGGTAGTGAGGAAAGATGCATCTCTTTGCAAGAGACTCAAGTTGGCCTGTCAGATATTCATGTACTGATTTATGGTTCCAGATCCTAAACATTGTTTAACCAGGATACACATTCTTTTATTTTAAATTAATTTACATATTTCCTATGCATTTATTTTCTTAATATTTTTATTAAAATACCATGAGATGCAGAATTTAAAAGTTTTTTATTGGGGCCAGAGTAAGAACACGGGAAAAGGGCGTTTGCCCTGCACATGGCCAACCAGAGTTCAATCCCCGGCAATCAATATGGTTCCTAAGCCTGCCAGATTTGATGTCTGAACACAAATCAAAGAGTAACCCCTGAGCGCCACCAAGTGTGACCCAAAAACCAAAAAACAAAGTTGTTTATAGTTGACTTTAAGTCATACAATATTCCAAAGCTTATCCCTTCACCAGTGTTCATTTATTGCCACCAATTTCCCAGCTCCTTCCTTCCTTTTCAGCACTGCTTACCTCTATGAGAGACACTTTTCTTTCAATCTATATTTCTTTTTCTCTATTCCTGTGCCTCTTTCTCTTTCTAACTGTAGTTTGCAATACTGTTCCTGAAGAAAGATATCACATTACTTCTTTGCAGTTCTAATTCTTGTAAAATCCCAAACTTTGTTAAGTACCTGTTCACTCGAGTTGCCAGGGAAATCTGGCTTTACCATGGTGGTTGAAGGAACTGTGGTGATCACACATAGGCTATTGAAAAGAACTGGATTCTTGTTCCAGTCTATCATCACAAAAGCTGCCCTGTGCCTGACGGCTGAGAAAGTAGGACTCTGGCTTCATCACAGGCTTGATGAACCTGCCATGGTCTTATGGTGAAGTTTTGCTTGCTTTATTTTGCTCAGGAATACACTACCAAATGACCTTTCTGCTCCGTATTAATGCTGGAGTGTTCTGTCTTTTTTGGCTTCATCAGATGAGAATGAGGACACCATGAGAACCCTGCGTTAATCCTACAAGCTTCCAGGTGAGGATCCTTCACTTGCAAGACCAATAGGTTTCAGCAGGAGACACAAGTTGACTTGTCTGAAACTCTATCATGTATTAATTTATAATTTAATATCAAAAACATTTTATGTCTTTCTTATTCAGTGTGTCTCTATCTGGTGTATGGTAATCTAAGAATATAATGGATTGGCTGTGAGTGATAGCTCAGAAAGTATGAATTGGGACACAAATTGAAGCTCAGGCCTCAAGTGGCCATAAAGCACCTTCATATGTGGGCCTGCTTGAATCACCACCTCTGAATATCTGAGTGGCTTTGCACAAACAGGGCCTAGCATTAAAGTGCTCATCCTGGAAGTCTAAGTGCTGTTCTGAGTGGCTACTGGGTCCTATGAGGACAATGTGGGGTAAGGGCAAAAGAAAGAAAATTTTAAATGACAATTTTAACATCAAGACTGTAGAAACATAAGCTATTGTTCTATAAGAGCTAGGAAAAAACTTTTTTTTTTACCTCATTTATATCTACAGATGAGAACTCAAACAACTTCATAGAGTGTATCAGTGTCTATTGCTGGAGCAGAAGAAGCAAGAAACAATGTCCTGAATCTCAAAAATACCAGAGAACACCATCTTAATTACCCACACTGCTGCCCTACTGTGTCCCCAGGGACAAGCATGTTCTATGGGAATAAAGTTCTGTTTTCCCCAGGGATCTAAACAACAGTATTTCTGCAGCTGTGCTTCTCCCACAACACCACTCTACTCCTCTGCCTGCCCAGCAGGCCCAGCCCCCCTCCATTTGCAAGTTCTTGATTGTAGTTTCTACTGTCAAAACTTCCTTCCCAATCTTTCTTTTCCTCCTTTAGAGATCCCAATAGTTATTTCTCTAAAACTACTTTTTTATTGTTTTTTTTTTTTATTATTTCTAAATTCACTGGCTGGATGCTGCTGCTGCTGCTGCTGCTGCTGCTGATGATGATGATGATGATGATGATGATCAGAGAGAACATCAGTCTGATTTGTCGAGATTAAATTGTATCTTTGGAGATGAAATGAGAGGAACATGTGGTGACAGTTGAAGTGAAATGTGAAAGTGAAAAACAAAGATTCACTTATATATGTAATATTCACAGTGACCATTTAAATCAATGAAATAAATTAGTTGGGTATAAGTGAATTCTTATAGTTCTGATCCATTTTCTAATGGTGAAATATATGTGTGTATATATGGCTTACATATTTGTGCCTGGGGAATATAGGTGAATTGTCAGTTCTCATACAATGGTATAGGTATATAATTATAACTAGCTTACATAGTATATATTCATGTAATTATTACAAGATTATCTAATGCATATATGATATATAATACCATATTAAGGTGAAATATATAAGCCAAAATTGTTAACATTATAGCAACTTAACAAGAACTTTTGTGCAGATATATATTTGATTTCACTAGATTTTATATAGCTCCAAATAGCACCCAGAAATCTTGACAGTAACTCTGGATTCTATGGCAAAATTCATCAGTTTGTAGCATTTAGCTGCTATAAATTTTATACTCAATGAAAAATGTAAATAAATGTGCTCTTTCTTAGATCTTATACAAGACATTCACGATCTCAACAAAATGGGTATTTCTTTTGTCTGTGTCAAACCCCTTGCACATACTTCTCATTAAGAATTCAGTTCACTGACAGCTAGAGAAAGGCAAATTGCAACTCTTGTGGCAACAATGTGAAGTTATTAACCTAATGACATCAGTTATAGAGAAATCTTGATTCTCCCATGTCTGTCTTCAAATTTGCGACTACACATCAGAATAGGGAGCTTCCTTACACAGAAGCTATGGGATACAGATCATCTGTCAGTTGTTTATCTCAGGCTCACCTGGACACATATTTACCTGGCAAGATAATGAGATGAGTCAGAAATGTACTAATCATAAGAGACTCAAGGACACACACCTGTATCAGCTACAATAATGGAAAAATGTTCAAACTTAACTGCTACCATCCAGCTTCAGTCATTGTTAACATGTTTTTCAAAGAATAATAAGAATTTCGCTTGCCCACAAGAGAAGAATCTCCCTGCTGGAGTTCTTTTCATACCCATGTACCCACATGCATTTGCATGTTCTCTCCTGGGAAGGATCTATGTTTGACAGTCTTACATAAAGCTCAGATCTCATTTGGCTTTCATATAGGGCTTCTCCGTACAACTCTCAAAATGAGGTTCCCTGTTCAGCTTCTGTGTCTGCTGGTGCTATGGATCTTAGGTAAGGACACAGGAATCAGAGAAATGAGGATGAAGTCAGGAAGGGGGAGTGCTGGTGATTCACTGGTGTGATTTGTATTTTGGACAGTGACTCAGGCTCGTGTGCCTTTCTCTTTGGTTGGGCATGTGATGGTCAGAGCTGTGAGAGGAGAAACATGAGGAAGTGGGGCTGGCACATGTAGACTTTGTAGGCTTCTTTCCTTATCAACAATGTCTTTTCTTATCTTACAGAGAGGCAACAATAAAAATGGCCTGTGATGTTTGATGGTAAACTTATGTATTTAAATCTCAATTTTTCCAGGAGCTAAAGGTGATATTGTGCTGACCCAGAGTCCACTTTCCCTCTCCGTTGTCCCCAGAGAACTGGCTTCCATCTCCTGCAAATCCAGTGAGACTCTGCTGTACAATGATGGAAATACCTATCTTTACTGGTACCATCAGAAGCCAGGCCAGCCCCCAAGGCGCCTGTTCTATCAAATTTCCTATCGGGAAACTGGGGTCCCAGACAGATTCAGTGCCAGTGGTTCAGAGACTGATTTCACTCTTCAAATAAGTAGGGTGGAGCCTGAGGATGTTGGAGTTTACTACTGCTTTCTAGCTACAAAGTCATGTCATACAGTGATACAGCTCTAAACACAAATCTCTTTGCCTAGCCTGGGCCAGATGCCCACACGTGCTTTGGGGTGATTGGCAGACAGAAGATTCTAGAGCCTATAAAAAGAAAGGCATTAAGATTTCAGGGGAGGAGGTTGCAGCTGTGGGCTCTGGACCATGAGAGCTCCTGCAGTACTTCAGACACCCCAACATGAAGGCTAGGTAAGAGGTATAGCCGGCATGGAAGAGCAGCAGAGAGATGGGATGCTTCTGTGCTGGAAAGAACCAGGAAGTTGCTCTTAATCTTCCCTGCCTTGTCTACATTTATCAGTGGAATCTAACTAATGCAATGACCAGTTTTTGTCAAAAAGAGATTTAAACATAATGGATGGAATTTACTTTTATATTCTGATTTTTAAGGAAGCTACTTGGTAACAGTGTAGATGGGTTTTTTCCCACATTCTCAACTTTTTAACTTTCATAATAAAATTTGTGATAGAAACATAATGTGTATATTTACATTTTTTGAATATTTACTTTGTCTTTTAATTTTTTTAAATGTGGTTCTGTGATTTTCAATGCTGATTTGGTATTTCAAACATGCATATAGTTCTAGCACTTCATCTATCGGCAGTGTATTTATCTATCTATCTATTATGTAATTTGTTATTCATGTTATTCTATGTATAGTACATATATATAGATACATCTTCATTGCATATGATATATCAGAGTTATAATACAATGCTATGACATATATTGTACACCAGGGGTCCTAAAACTTTTTTCACTTTTTTTGGGGGGACACACCTGGTGATGCTCAGGGATTACTCCTGGCTATGTGCTCAGAAATTGCTCCTGGCTTGGGGGACCATATGGGATACCAGGGATCAAACCATGGTCTGTCCTAGGTTAGTGCATGCAAGACAAACACCCTACCACATGTGCCACCACTCTGACCCTTCATGTAGACTTCTTAAAAGTCACAGATTGTGGTCTTATGTTAAAGCCCTTTTTTTCCTTAAATAGTATGTATTTATATATACTTGGTGGACCATATGGGATGCCGGGATTCAAACAATCGACTTTCTGCATGCAAGGCAAATGCCCTACATTCATGCTATCTCTCCGGCCCATTACATAGAATTTTATTAAGTACATAAACTGTTACCCAAATTTCAAAAGTGATTTTTGAAAACACAGCATAAAAGATAACATATTCTTTATACACCACAGAGAAATCCAGAATGACATGAGATTTTCTCTTCTCTCCCTAATAAAAAAACCATTAATATTTTTTAATTTCAATTTCATTTGAGAAAGGACAATTTTGGCACAATATTGTCATAATAAGAAAGAGCTGAGGTGAGGTCCAAGTGATAGTACAACAATAGGATGTTTGTCTTGCAAGTGGGCAACCCAGGACGGACTCGTGTTCAATCAAAGGCATCCCATATGGTCCTCTAAACCTGCTAGTACCAATTTCTGAGCACAGAACCAGGAGTAATCCCCGAGTGCTGCCAGGTGTGCCTTCCAAAATAAAGAGTTGAGAGATTGGAGAGATAGTACAGAGTTAAAGACACTTTTCTTTCTTTCTACAAACCTGATTCAGGCACATGTATGTTCCTCTTAAAATACCTTGTGGTCTCGTAGACATCTCAAGCACCCCAGTGTGATTCCTGTCACCCCAAGTCCTGAAGAGTCCAAAAAGTTCTGCATCCTTGGGTTGTTACAGTCAACCAATTACCCAGAATTGTCAGGAGGAGGCTCTCTTTTTCCTCAATCCCACTTACGAAGCACATCCTAACAAACCCAACATACAAAAATGCACTGGGGTCTGCGAGGTGGCGCTAGAGGTAAGGTGTCTGCCTTGCAAGCCTAAGCCAAGGAAGGACCGCGGTTTGATCCCCAGGCATCCCATATGGTCCCCCCAAGCCAGGGGCAATTTCTGAGCGCTTAGCCAGGAATAACCCCTGAGCACCAAACGGGTGTGGCCCGAAAAAAAATGCATAAGCACTAGAAATTTGATCCAGTAAAAATAACATTTTCCAATATAAGTTTTCATAAAATGAGAATGAATCTAGATTGCATATTCAGCTGAAATATACAGTAAAATTATGTTAAAATACATTATATTTATACAGTGCTCTTTGGTAGCCATGGAGATTGTACAGTACTTAAAAAATTTCCTTGCACACACTGACCACATTTTGAATCTTAGAACCACATATGATCATCCCTGAAATAGAAGATGACATAGAAATTATAGAGAGAGGAATGAGAAAGATGAGACTAGTGTAAATGTTAGCAGAAGCGAAAGGACAAAGGTTGAAGTACTGGTTTAGTATCTTAGAAGTGAAGATAAGTATAGGAATCCCAGAAGATGCAACTTGGCATGTTAGAGATTCTATAACATGGTGTTTATTTGTGAATTATGAGCCCACTTTTTTTTCTTTTGGCTTTTAGGCCACACCCAGCGGTGCTCAAAGGTTACTCCTGGCTCCGTGTTCAGAAATCACTCCTGCCAGGCTTGGGGGACCATATGGAATGCCTGGATTCAAACCACCTCTGTCCAGGATTGGCTGCATGCAAGGCAACACCCTTCTGCTGTACTATCTTTCCAGCCCCATGAGTCCACTTTTTTATGATCCTTTTCATTCAGTGCAACTCTGGTTTTAATGGTAGTTTCTAATCTAATGAATCTAATCAGGAATTGGCTAAACAAGTATTAGTTCAGTCACAACTCATGGCCCCTTAGCACCTCAGGTATAGACCTGCAGGCTGTGAACTGCTATACCACAGTGAGGGGGGTAAGTTCTGGGACTCGCTGTTTGCTTGGTTTCCTGGGAGTTAAAGACTGCTGCCTGTGTGAGAAGCAAAAGCCCTGGGCCTAGAACCATGGTGGTTCCAAGCCCCTGGGAAAGCCACCATAAAGTACTTTTCTACTCTCCAACTTTTTCCATAGGCAGAGCATGTTATTCCAAAGATAAAACTGCAAAATATACCCTCTAAGGGCAACACAGACACACAGACACACAGACACACACACACACACACACACACACACACACACACGTGTTCTGATAAAATAGAAGATCTAACCAGGTCCAAATGTTCCACCAGATAAGGACCCCTTGACACAAAGTTGAATCAGCAATGAGTTGAGACATCAATGCTAAACATGATGTGATTTGTGTGCAAATGGAAATGGGCCAATAATGTATGTGGTGAAGGATAACCTGCTTGTACTAACCAATGAAATGCTTATATTGTTGAAACTTGTAAAGCCCTATATAAACAGTTTAGAAGTTTAAATTGGGATCCTTTTTAAGACTCCACTGTGGGGAATGAAACTTGGACCTTGGCTACCACAATAACTCCCTTTTGCATTTTGCATTATTGGAGGTGGTGTCTGATTCTCAGCACTGACACTGCTGTCAATTTGGACCCTTACATCTGCAGCTTCCCTTCAGCAGCTTGTATTTCATGATATTCTCTATGCTCATGGTCATGCTGACCGCGCAATGGAGCAGAGCATAAGAAGCCAGACAAAGGCATGGGAGAAAGTGTATTTTGATCAGGCAGTGTTGTCATTGGATATTATCGAGCCAGCCAGGCTTCTAGCTCTCTGCTGCTTTCCCTGCCACTTTTATTAGCCAGAGTTTAACAAAAATCACCTGAGGGTCAGGGTTGGTGCAATTAAAGGTATGTGTGCTAATTAACTCAAAAAAAAAAGGTAAAGAAAAAAAGTAAAAAGTGATTTTACAGTTGTATAATAACACCAAAGTACATTTGCTTCCCTAGATCCTAGGACTGAATTGTTTAGACCAGAAGACTGAGGAATCTCTGGGTCCTAAGATCACCATGTGTGAGAACCCAAAATGAAGAAAATTAAAATAAGAAAAGTTAAAATAAAATAAATAAAATATATATTATAAGTAAAATAATTATAGAAACTCATATTGTTATGAGTTATTGTTATGAGTCTGTTAAACAGATTTTTAGTTATATCCATTTTAGTGACTCAGAAATTTGTGTTCAGTGTCTTAGGTAGTTTTGTCAGTATCAGCTTAACAGCTGACCAAGCTGACCTTAGCAAAATTGTCCCCACCTCTGGGCAAGATGCACCTTAACCATGTACCTTAGAGCCCTAGGCACAGGCTCTTACTTTATACCTCGAGCTGACCCGCTGCTCAGCCTCCAACTTAAAACCGTTTGGAATGTGTGGGTCTCATGGGAAGGTGCATGTGATATGAGATCATATAAAAAATCAACAGATCATATTGGGCACCATCACACTATTTGATACACAAGCACAGGTTTATTGCTACAAAAAGGACTCTAGGACCAGGTGTTTTCACTTAGTTGGTGCTCATGCTTTTCAAGTCTGAGGTCTGGTTTTAGCACCGAAAAGTGCTATTGACCACTAACTGCTGAAATTGGATTCTATATCATGACTAAAGAGCTCACAAATAAGTTTTGTTTTCTGCATCCTGACATTCTACTACTTTTAACTGGTTATTTCACCTACAGAATCCTCCTCCTGGCTGAGATTCTTTCTAAAATCCCATCTGTGGCTTCTCGAGTTGATCATAGCAACTGCTGTATGTCTGTTACCAAATGATAATAGTAGCCCTTGGTTGAATAAATCTCTTCTAAATTCCAACCAACTCTAACTTATTTATTCTTTAATATTTGAAGAGTTTACTAAGGAGAGGAAGCATTACTTGTTTTGGTGGTGTTGGTGTTTTAAAGACAGGCCTGGCGATGATTGCATATTCTAATTATCAGTTTCACAGACCTGGAACCAGTATAAGAAAACTTTTCAATTGCTGTATCCAAAGCAGCCACCAGAGGACAGAGAGACCCTACTACTAATGAGAAATCCTGGATCCTAGAAGCTCTGGTACAGAAACAGAATGAGTGTCTCTTGTCAATAAGGACAGTGTCCCATGGATGAAATGGAGAAAGTCTGTAAATAGCTCTCAGTGGTTGAAGGTTTGGGTGAAATATGTTCTCTGTAGTGTAAATGAAAATCTAATCCTATCTGCCTGTCGTACACATTATCCAATCCTATCTGCCTGTTATACACATTAGTAGATTTATTCCCAAATATCTAAACATTTATTTATGGACCTATTCTCATTATGAAGTAGACAGAGACACCATCACTCATGTAAAATGAGGCTGAATACAGAAGTGCAGATCTGCATCCATGTTGCATTTCCATGGTCCATCATAACCAGCTGTACCAATCAGAACCTTTGCTAAACTGGTCCATGCATCTGGCTGGATGCACTGCAGCCACATAACTAGAGCCCTGGGTATGGGCTCTGACTCCTCCAGAATCTCAGATCTGGCGCCAGCTAAGAAATGTACTGTGGGTGGGTCATGGAAAGATGCCTGTGATCTGGGACAAGATGACAGATATCTTTTGGTGCAAGTGCAGCAGTCACAGTTCCACCTCACCAGCAGCACAGTTTCATTAGCAAGACTTAGAGGACAAATTAGTGGAAGCATATGTTCAAGTCATGTTCTTAGTTCCATAATAGCATTGTGAGTTCTGATATTCACTTTCACTTAGTGTGTCTTACTGTATCTTGACGGAATTCCCAAAACTGTCCAATAGCATCAGAATATCAGAAATTATATATAATTTACACATATTATATATAAAAATATATAATTATATATAACATATAATATGTTATATTATATGTAAATATATACAATATATTATAAATTAATTATATTATAATACATAAATATATAATTATATGTAAATGTTCATTTATATGTATATAATTATAATAATATGATTATATGATATTATATTGGAATATTATTATATATAAATATATAATATATATCCTACAGGTCAACCACTTTGACACCAAAACAAGCTTCTGAAGAGAATAAATAACTTTGGGGGTGGTGTTTGGATCCTATCTGGTGGTTCTTAGGGATTACTCCTGACTCTGCACTTAGAAATCGCTCCTGGCGCCTGCCGGGCTCCCCTTGCCCCTGGGAGGGTCGGGAGACTCCGCCGACCGCGTGGACGGCTGCCCTGCTTTTGCCGGGCTCCCCTTGCCCCTGGGAGGGTCGGGAGACTCCGCCGACCGCATGGACGGCTGCCCTGCTTCTGCCGGGCTCCCCTTGCCTCCGGGAAGGTAGGGAAACTACGGAAGACCACCCCGCTCCTGCTGGGTCTCCATTACCCCCGGGAAGGTAGGGAAACTACGCCCACCCACGCCAACCGCTCAAACGTGCCCCGCCCCCAGGCGGATATCTCCTACCTACCAGCACCAGCTGACAACAATAGGGCAAAGCAACGAATCAGGCCATAGAAAGACCACAGGAGGAGCCAAACCGCAGCAAGCCCACCTAATAGTACCACTAGATCCACCCTCAGGGAGGGGACCCATTCCCACACCACAGGGGATAGAAACAGGCTGAAACTGGAAGGAACAGCACTCCAAAGCACACCAACAAACCAAAGAATTATGGGTAAATCAAAGAGATCCCTTAGATCTGATGATACAGAGACAAAACCTAACAAGTTTCCAAGTCCGCCAAAAAGCACAGATCCATGGGAAGGTGACCTAAAAGCAGCAATGAGGAAGGAAACACAAGAATTAATAAAAGAAATGAGAGAAACCTTAACTAACGAGTATAAGATATCTATGGAGGAACGAATCAGCCAAATTAAAGAAGAAATGTTAAATACCATGAGAGAGTCCATACAAAAAGAAGTGAAGGAATTAACAAAGTAACAAGCCTTACTAGCAGAAACACAGAGTTGGAGAAACACATTGAAGAACTCGAAGGAAAACTGCAAACAAAAAATGAACAAGAAACCAACAAAGAAATAAAAGGCAAAGCACTGGAAGGAAAAGTCCAGTACCTAATGAACAAGGACAAAAGAAACAATCTAAGAATCGTGGGTATACCAGAAGGGGAGGAAATAGGGAAAGGGGAAGAACAAGTAGTCAGAGAGATAATAGCAGAGAACTTCCCCACCCTCTGGAATGAAACTTCAGGCCAAATCCAGGAAATCAAGGGAGTCCCTAATAAAATAGATCCTAATAAATTGACACCAAGACATATAGTAATTCAAATGGCAAAAAACAAAGAAAAAGAGGAACTTCTTAAGGCAATAAGAGAGAAAAAAAACCTCAAGTACAAAGGTAGGGACATAAGAATCAAACCAGATCTGCCAGTCGAAATAATTCAAGCAAGAAGACAGTGGAATAACATATTTAAACGACTGAATGAAAAAAACTTCCAACCTAGAGTCCAATACCCAGCAAAATTATCATTCATATGGGAGGACAGACTAAAAACATTTTCAAACAAGACCGAACTAGAGCTATTTGTGCAAACAAAACCGATCCTAAATGACCTACTCAGAGATGAACTACACAATCCAAACCCCCGATTGTAACAAAAGCCACCCTACACAACACAACTGCACAACAGTCCTCTCTCTCAATAATTTCCCTAAATGTTAATGGACTAAACTCTCCAATTAAAAGACACATAGTAGAGAACTGGATTAGGAAAAATAAACCAGACTTCTGCTGTCTACAAGAAACACACCTACAGCTACAGGATAAGCATAGGCTTAGAATCAAAGGATGGAAAGTAATTATTCAGGCCAATGGAAAACAAAAAAGAGCAGGGACAGCCATTCTTATATCAGACCAAATTGCATTCAACCTCAAGAAAGTGATCAGAGATAAAGAGGGTCACTACTTACTGATCAGGGGAACATTAGACCAAGAAACACTAACCCTGGTCAATATCTATGCACCCAATGTAGAATCAGCAAAATATGTGAGACAACTACTGGCCAATCTGGAGAAACACATGAAGGGAAATGTGATAATAGTAGGGGACCTAAATACTCCACTATCACCACTGGACAGATCCTCCAAACAGAAAAATAGTAAAGAAATAAGAGACCTAAATGAAAACCTAGAAGAATTGGGGCTAATAGACTTATATAGAGCCCTCCATCCCCAGAAAGCAGAATACACATTCTTCTCAAACCCACATGGAACCTTCTCCAGAATAGACCATGTCTTAGGATTCAAAGCCAACCTACATAAGATCACAAAGGTAAGGATCATTAGAAGTACCCTTTCAGATCACTATGCAACAGAGGTCAAAATTGATGTCAAGAAGAAACAATGGAGAAAAACTAATACCTGGAGATTAAACAACATGCTGCTCAATAACTGCTGGATCAAAGAACAACTCAAGGAAGAAATAAAAAGATTCCTTGAGACAAATGACAATGAAGAGACAACATGTCAAAATTTGTGGGACACAGCAAAAGCAGTAATTAGGGGGAAACTCATAGCAATACAGGCCTATGTCAAGAAACAGGAAAATAACAAAACCAACAGTTTAAAAGATCACCTCAAAGAATTGGAACAACAGCAACAGAGAAATCCAACCACAACCAGAAGGCAAGAAATAATAAAAACCAGAGCAGAAATAAACAACATCGAAACTAAGAAAACAATACAAAAAATCAATGAGACCAGGAGTTGGTTTTTCGAAAAAATAAACAAGATAGACAAACCATTGGCAAAACTCACCAAAAAAAAGAGGGAAAACACCCAAATCAATAGGATCACTAATGAAAGGGGAGAGATTACAACAGAACCCCAAGAAATACAACATATCATGAGATCATACTATGAACAACTATACTCAACTAGGCTAGAAAACCCAGTAGAAATCAACAGATTCTTAGACAAACACCCTCTTCCAAGACTGGAAAAGGAAGATCTAGAAAGCCTAAACAGAACAATCACCTCAGAGGAAATTGAAGATGTAATTAAAAAACTCCCTAAGAACAAAAGCCCAGGCCCAGATGGATTTACAGGGGAATTCTATCAAACATTTCAAGAAGACTTACTACCACTGTTCCATAGGCTTTTCCAAACCATAGAAAAAACAGGAATCCTCCCCAACTCCTTTTATGAGGCTAATATCACACTCATTCCCAAAGATGGCAAAGACACCACCAAGAAAGAAAACTACAGACCAATCTCACTAATGAACATAGATGCAAAGATACTTAACAAAATCTTAGCAAACCGAATCCAACACTTCATCAAAAAGATCATACATCACGACCAAGTGGGATTCATACCAGGAATGCAAGGTTGGTTCAACATACGCAAATCAATCAATTTGATACATCACATCAACAACATGAAAGACAAAAACCACATGATCATATCAATCGATGCAGAGAAGGCGTTTGACAAAATCCAACATCCTTTCATGTTAAAGACACTCAGCAAAATAGGGTTAGAAGGAACTTTCCTCAAGATAGTTACAGCTATATATGAAAAGCCTACAGCCAACATTATACTTAATGGCGAGAAACTAGAAGCATTCCCACTAAGGTCAGGAACTAGACAAGGCTGTCCACTCTCTCCACTCTTATTCAATATAACCTTAGAAGTCCTAGCAATAGCAATCCGACAAGAGAAGGGAATCAAAGGAATTCAAATAGGGAAAGAGGAACACAAACTATCTCTATTTGCCGACGATATGATGATATACATCAAAAACCCTAAAGAGTCCACAGTAAAACTCCTAGAAACTATCAGCCAATACAGCAAAGTGGCTGGATACAACGTCAATACACAAAAGACAGTAGCGTTTCTATATACAAAAAATGAAGTTGAGGAGAGAGAGATTAAAAATACAATTCCATTTAAGATAGTATCAAAAAATATCAGGTATCTAGGAATCAACCTTACAAGAGAAGTGAAAGACCTATACCAGGGAAACTTCAAAACACTCCAGAAAGAAATTGAAGATGATCTAAAGAAATGGAAGAACATCCCATGCTCATGGATAGGTAGAATTAACATAATCAAAATGACTATCCTACCCAAACTCCTATATAGATTTAATGCAATCCCTATCCAAATCCAGACACAATTCTTTAAAGAATTAGAACAGTCATTCACAAAATTCATCTGGAACCACAAAAGACCCAGGATAGCCAAACACATACTGAAAAACAAGAAGCTGGGTGGAATCTCCTTACCCAACTTGAAACTATACTATAAAGCCATAGTAATCAAAACAGCATGGTACTGGAACAGAGACAGGACCTCAGACCAGTGGGTCAGGACAGAATTCCCAGACATAAACCCCCAGATATACAGCCAACTAATATTTGATAAAAGAGGCAAGAATCTGAAATGGAACAAAGAAAGCCTATTCAACAAATGGTGTTGGCACAACTGGAAAACCACATGCACGAAAGTGAAAATCAACCCATACCTCACTCCTTATACAAAAGTCAACTCAAAATGGATCAAAGACCTTGAAATCAGACCCGAATCTATAAAGTTTATCGAGAATAAAATAGGGAGAACACTCGAAGACCTATATATCAAAAAGGTCTTCGAGAATGGAGCACCAATGGCAAGAACCTTAGCAGCAAACATAAACAAATGGGACTACATCAAACTAAAAAGCTTCTGCATGGCGAAAGAAACCTTACTTAATGCAAGAAGACATTTAACAGAATGGGAAAAAAATCTTTTCACTAGACATATCAGATAAAGGGCTGATATCTAGAACTTACAAAGCACTCAGAAAACTGACCCCCTCAAAACCAAATAAAGCCATAAAAAATGGGGAGAAGAAATGAATAGACACTTCTCTGAAGAAGACAGAAAGATGGCTAACAAACACATGAAAACATGCTCACCTTCACTCATCATCAGAGAGATCCAAATCAAGACAACAATGAGATACCACCTAACACCAGTGAGGATGGCTCACATCAAAAATACTGAGAACAATCTTTCTTGGCGCGGATGCGGTATGAAGGGAACTCTCATCCACTGCTGGTGGGAATGCCCCCTAGTCCAACATCTATGGAGAACAGTCTGGAGAGTACTCAAAGAACTCAGAATTGAGCTCCCTTTTGACCCAGCAATTGCACTCCTAGGTATATACCCCCAAGTTGGAAGAACATTCATTCCAAAATACGTGTGCACCCCACTATTTATCGCAGCACTTAGTATAATAGCCAAATCTTGGAACCAACCACGATGTCCAACAACAGATGAATGGATCATTAAGATGTGGTATCTATACACAATGGAATATTACATGGCAGTCAGAAATGATACAATCACAGATTTTGCAGCAACGTAGATGGACTTAGATCATGTTATGTTAAACGAAGTAAGTCAGAAGACAAAAGATAAACACAGAATGGTAGCACTATTCTGAAGCACATAGAACATACATCTCAATCACAACTAATACTTAACAATCGAATAACAGGGTCTAACAGGGTAGAAACTCCAATCACTGTAATAGTCAACATATACCTGGGAACAGTGCCCAAAACACATGAAAAAGGAACAACACAAACTCTCGACTACACATTATACCACAAAGAAAGCAGCAACACCAGAACAGCAGCATAGAGAGAACAGGTACGTAATCAACCTTCTACAATAATGGCCCATAATAATCCTGTAGAGATCGTATACAGGAACACAGGTAAAGAATACCATGGCAAACCACTGATTCCAAGGGAAACATCCCATAAAACTACGTATTAATGCCCCTATCTTACTATATTTAAAATAACCTCTCAGCTTTTCTGTCCACAGGCGTTCTTGGATACAAAGGGCGGACAAGCTAAGTTGGCAGCTTGGGATACCACACGAGATACCATGCCCAGTTTGCACTACGAGATGGCCCCGAGAAAACTCTTTAACATACACTTTATCTCTAGGTTTACCTCTTTTAGGGTTTCAAGCACGTGATCAGTCAGACCACCGAAGCAGTAACAGCGACGTACAGACCCAAGCTACATGTTCTATTCACTGAACACATTCAAGCAAACTAGCATTCCCTTGCTATTCTCTCCTCTCTTCTCACCACTTCCTTAGCTATTTCTTTTCTTTTCTATTCTTTTTTTTACTTTCTATCCTTTCTCTTCTCCCTTTCTTTCTAATGTATTTTTCTCTTTTCTCCCTCCCTACCCCTTCCGTACACCTTACCCTTTCCCCCCTCTGGAAATCCAACTATCCCTCCACCCCTCAATCCCATCCAGACCTCCCTCTATATTAAAACACTTCACCCTCAGTCCTTAATCTATTAGGCAACAAGATCGACCTCCTACCCCAACGAACCAGTACCCAGCACCCAAGAGAAGGGACACCCAGTCAAACCCACACCTTGTCCCGGGCAAGAAAAGATAGCCAACTCCCCTGTGGACTCATGCTACGAGGCCCTCCCTACCAACTCCCCCTAACGTGGACTGTTTCTTGAAACCGGACCTAGGTCCAAAAGTATCCCCAATGCAAGAACTCTTCCAAGACATCCCTGCCGCAAATTGTTACCAACCTGAAGAAGGTCAGCGGGTGGGATAGGAAGATGCCTGGGAACCCACAAATCACAAGAAAAACCCAAAAGACAATGGGAAAAACTGTACTTCCAACATAGACATAAGACCTGTAATACACCACCTCGTTACCTGCTCTCCCCCAAATGTAAGGTAGTCTTTTGCACCATCTTGGTCCTTTAAGAACTTAGCTAAGTCATTTTAGTTTGTTTTTTTTTTTCCCCTTAAATTTATTTATTTATTTTTTTAAATGTTGGTCCTATATATACATTTGCGAGCACATACATTTTTATTTATTTTATTTTATTCTATTTTATTATTATTATTATTTTTTATCATTTTTGGGTATCTGACCTGTGTCTGTTATCCCCTCTGTCCACCCCCAACTATACCGACAATACAATGAAGCTCCACTTCCCCCTGCAAAGACGCACTAAATAAAGGGGAAATCTTACTTATAAAAAAAGAGCTCTTATCTACTAGAGATAGGAACTCATAGTTGTTTACAATACAGGGATATCTCCTACCTTGAAAATATGTCATGTGGAATCAACTTAGACCTCAGATGATTAGATACCATTCACCCAGCCTTGAACCCTGGATCCCAGACAAAGAATCGGCTCAGCTCTTCACAACAGCTGCAGGAAACAAACTCCACCCGGGACAGCCTTAATACTGCGGGGTCAACAACAAGGGCCAGCTCTAACATGATATCCTGACAACGAGGAAAATGTGAACAACTTGACCTTAGAGCAGATTAGCCTACCTTACCAGCTAACGACAAGACAAAACCAGAAGACTCGACACCCTTTGGTAGGTCCAAAAGCCAAGATCGTGACTTACAGATGACTGGCTACTAGAACCACGACCAGACAGTATACATCTTGGGACCAATAAAAAAGCCCTAGTTTAGGGTTTGAACTATGACTTGCACAATAAGCATGATCCCCAGTCCCAAAGGTCTGACAGAGACAACTGCAACAGAATGGGGCTTCTGGAAGCACAAAGAAAGACGTTATCCTAGGCGCCATCCTAGGTTCAGTGCAAAGACCAAGGTCACCAACCACAGAAGATGGATTAAAACGACACTGAGGTAACAGAACCTCTAGAACCACAAAGACTGACTTCATCATAAGTCCCACCTCAGGATCTGTGCAGATACTGAGACCTCTAAACACAGAACTCTGAGTGTATCACCCTGGACAGAACAGAAGTCTTCCACACACCAAAAAAAAACACCACTGGGAAAATAAATGATCCTGAGCAAAGTCTAGAGCTGATCCCATGACAGTATACTCCAAGGACGGAGAAACCCCATATTTCCTAGGCCAAGTGAATTCCTTTTCGAATGACCCCAATATTTACTGTGCCAGGGCAGGAGGGGAAAAAACAAAAATACAAAAAGCACAATACCTTGGTTATTTTATATATATATACATATATATATATATTTTACCTTCATTTATTATTGTTATTATTATTTTTATTTACCTATCTATTTTGGTCGATTTCTCTGTTTGGGTGTGATTATTGAAATCGCTGTCCCCAATTATACTTATTTTTTTCTTTTCTTTTCTTTTCTTTCGTTATGTGCTATGCCATGTTTCTTATTTCAAGACCATGGCATGTTTTTGGTTTATTTGTTTGTTTGTTTGTTTTTAGCTTTGTTTTTCGTCTGTTTTTTGTGGTGCTTATCGATATAGCTGGAGTCCTCACCGGATAATTGACACTTTTTTTGGTACTGGTGGAGTGTTTCACCTTCTTTCTCTCCTTCATCTCCCAAATCGATGATGAGAGCCTCTGGAAGGATTCCGCCCATTTTGGGAGTATTAGACTCTTACTCCAGTTTATTTATCTTCTCTTCTTCAGGCAAAACCACGCAACTTGAATTAGCTAGTCCTGCCTACAGTTAGAGGGGGAGATAAGGGAGGCATCGAGACCAAACAGGTGCAAGACTACTAAGTAGGAGGTTGGATACAGAGGGGACCACATATTCTAGCCGCCCTGGGGGTGAGGGAAGAGGAAATGAGAGGTTGGACAAAAACGGAGGGGTAGGGTGGACAATTTGGTGATGGGAATCCCCCCTGATTTTATGTAAATATGTACCTAAAATGTTATTGTCAACAATATGTAAGACACTATGATCAAAATAAAAATTATATTAAAACAAAAACAAAAAAAAAAAAAAAAGAAATCGCTCCTGGCATGCTCAGGGGACAATATGGAATGCCAGGATTCGATCCACTGTCCATTCTGGGTCAGCTGTATGCAAGGCAAACACCCTACTGTTGTGCTATCTCTCCGGCCCCGAAAATAATAACTTTTAAAGTCTATTGTCCTGGGGATGTGACCAAGTTTTATAGTCAAATACTGTAGTAAGATTAACAAAATTTTTCAAATTAAGTAATAAAAGCTGCTTATCAGTGCAAGTTAATGTATAAAGTATCCAAATGGTCATATGTGGGACAAGTTACACTCAAGCAAAACTTTATCATGATTGAAAATATTCTAGGATCCCCTAGAAGACATGTTTGTCATGCTTGAGGTCGTGGGTTTGATTTGTGACACTCTTGTAACATGAATTTAATTATTCAAGTACAAAAATCAATCTCTGGTGGGAGAAAAAGGAGGCCTTTATCATACCAGTTGATCACTGTTTGGTCTTGGCCAGGCAATCATCTAATATTTTAAACAAAGCTCAGGGTCTCAAGAACCTGTTTTCATAAGGCATTACTGCAAAACTATCACTGCTTGGCTTCAGCTCATACTGATAATTCTTCACCCAATTCTTCACACAATCTTCACCCCACACTAACTCCAACACCACAGAGGGGCATCCTATTCCCTATAGAGGTGTCTGTCTATCAGACTGTCTATCAATATCAATAACTTTAGGGTTGTCATCATGTCTTTTTCTTGAATCTCATCAACCCATTCTTCTTGAGACACCTTGTCTTTTAATATTTTCTCTGAGAGCTTTATTCTCTTCAAAATAGCAAGAGATCAATGGCCAAGGAATGCACAAATTATGGTACAAATTAATATCCATGAACAACTGATCTCCATGGACTATCTCCCTATCCTATGTGGGCACAATGGATGTGTCAGCTCAGGGAAGAGAAGGAAAGAATGAAGAGAGTTCAAGAAGAACAAGGGGGTTTCTGGTTAGTGTAAAGACATAGCTGAAAGGGAACAAGTCTCTAGATTTGAGGGAACCAGACTTTAGAGCTAAAACACAGGGAGAGGGATTATCAGAGTGAAGAAGAATGTAGGCTTCAAGGAGCCACCGATAGAAATGTCACATACTCTCTATATTCTCTCTAATAAAAATCATCATCTAGGTTTTTGACATTCCTTTCCCCTCATTACAGGACCGTTTGTTTTTCCATTTGTTTTTTATTTGAATTTACTGTGACACAGCCAGTGAAGCTAAGGAGTTATTCCTGGTTCTGAATAAACACTTTTGGGAGTGCTCAGGATACCATATGTGTGCAGAAATAGAACCAGATTGCCATAGGGTAAAACAACCCTCTTTGCACCATTCTATTGTTCTGCCCAGACCTCTGTCTGGTTTATATGGCATTTTCTTACCTGACATCTCAGGGATCAGTGAGAGGGTTGATAGCACAGCAGTGTCTGTGCTGGGTCAAATCAGAGCCCAGGAACCTCATAGGCCCAGATCACCTCTAAGTAGATGCTTGCCAGTCCCTGCACTGAAGCACCACAGTAGCTTTTCCTCCATTGGTCCTAGATGGATGAGTGTTGTTCAGAGTGACAATCTGGTCTAAGAGCCTACAAAAATCAATAAAATATTGGAAGACACATTTTTACTTAAAAATGAGGGCCCGGAGAGATAGCACAGCAGCGTTTGCCTTGCAAGCAGCCGATCCAGGACCAAAGGTGGTTGGTTCGAATCCCGGTGTCCCATATGGTTCCCTGTGCCTGCCAGGAGCTATTTCTGAGCAGACAGCCAGGAGTAACCCCTGACACCGCCGGGTGTGGCCCCAAAACAAAAAAAAAAGTAGATAAATATAATATTGTGATATCATACTCATATTTTATATTCATATATGAAACCTAATATTCCTAAAAAATGCATAGGTGAGAAATTATAGATCTCTGTACACTGGTGCACAGCTGTGTTTCTTGGGATGAGTATGGTCTCTAAGGGCAAAATTCAGCTTCCTAAAAGGAACCTGAACCCCAATCATCCCTCAGCTGTGCTGCTCCCACTCTCTACCTTTCTGCCTGCCCAGCAGGCCCAGCCCCCTTCATTTGCAAGTCTCAAATGTCTTGCAAATGTCTCAAATCCAAATCTCCCTGCCCAGGACAGTCAAGAACATTGGTTCTCCCTGTGCAGGCTCAGTCCCAGTCAGGACACACAGAGAGGACATGAGGGCCCAGATGCATCTCCTCAGCTTTCTGCTGTTCTGGCTCTCAGGTGAGGAGGGAAACTAGGACTCATTGGGCTAGTTCTCCCTTAGCTTCAGGGAAAGCACTGAAGCATGATGAATGGCGATGATGAGTGTTTGTATTTTCCCTCCAGGTGCCTGCGGTGATATTCAGGTGACCCAGAATCCATCTGTGTCTGCATCTCTGGGAGAAAAAGTCACCATCACTTGCCAGAGCAGTCAGGACATTAAAAATTATATGAACTGGTATCAACAGAAACCATGGAAAACTCCTAGACTACTAATCTATTATGCAACAACTTTGCAGTCTGGGGTCTCTTCCCGGTTCAGTGGCAGTGGATCTGGCACAGATTTCACTCTCACCATCAGCAGCATGGAGGCTGAAGATGCTGCCACTTACTACTGTCAACAGGATTATAATTATTGTCCCACAGTGATTCAGGCCAGAACATAAACCCCAGGGATGTGCTGTGTGAGGCTGCTAAGCCACAGCTGCTCCTCCTGGTGCCTCCAGCTGCTGAGAGAGTGTCACATGCAGCCTCACTTTAATATGGTAGAAGGATTATGAAGAAGGTGAAGTAAAACTTTAGCCTCTATATTCAGAAATGAAGATTAGGAGGACAGTTCATGGTAAGAAGCTTGCCAAAAAGAGTGGAGAGTGAAGTTAGAGTAAAGAAGGGTATAATATGAAAGGGACATCCATGGCAACCCAATAGGAATAGTGCAAACCACAAGCCAAAGAGAGGGAAGGGGAGGGGAGGGGAGGGGTGAGGGGAGGGGAGGGGAGGGAAAGGAAGGGAAGGGAGGGAAGGGAAGGGGAAGGGAGGGAAGGGAAGGAGATGGGAGGGGAAGGGAAGAGGAAGGAAGGGGATGGAAGCGGAGGGGAAGGGAGGGAGGGGAGGGGAGGGGATGAGAAGGGAAGGGGAGGGAAGAAGAGGGGAGGGAAGGGAAGGGGAGGGGAAGGAAGAGGAGGGGAGGGGAGGGGAGGGAAAGGAAGTAAAATGACTCATGACTTCATCTCTCCTGACAGCTGCATAATATTTCATTGTGTATATATGTATATATGTATATATGTATATACCACAGATTCTTTAGCCATTGGTCTGTTGAAGGGCATCTTGGTTGTTTCCAGAGTCTTGTTATGGTAAATAGTGCTGCAATGGATATAGGTGTAAGGAAGGGGTTTTTGTATTGTATTTTTGTATTCCTAGGGTATATTCCTATGAGTGGTATAGCTGGATCATATGGGAGCTCGATTTCCAGTTTTTGGAGGAATCTCCATATCGCTTTCCATAAAGGTTGAACTAGACGGCATTCCCACCAGCAGTGGATAAGAGTTCCTTTCTCCCCACATCCCCACCAACACTGTTTATTCTCATTCTTTGTGATGTGTGCTATTCTCTGTGGTTTGAGGTGGTACCTCATAGTTGTTTTGATTTGCATCTCCCTGATGATTAGTGTTGTGGAGCATTTTTTCATGTGTCTTTTGGCCATTTGTATTTCTTCTTTGTCAAAGTGTCTGTCCATTTCTTCTCCCCATTTTTTGAAGGGATTAAATGTTTTTTCTTGTAAATTTTTGTCAGTGCCTTGTATATTTTGGAGATTAGCCCCATATCTGATGGGTATTGGGTGAATAGTTTCTCCTACTCAGTGGGTGGCTCTTGTATCCTGGGTGCTATTTCTTTTGAGGTGCAGAAGCTTCTCAGCTTAATATATTTCCATCTGTTAATCTCTGCTTTCACTTGCCTGGAGAGTGCAGTTTCCTCCTTGAATATGCCTGTAGTCTCAATGTCCTGGAGTGTTTTGCCTATGTGTTGTTCTATATATCTATGGTTTTGTGTCTGATATCAAGGTCTTTAATCCATTTGGATTTTACCTTAGAACATAAAGTTAGCTGGAGGTCTAAGTTCAATTATTTGCAGGTGGCTAGCCAGTTGTGCCAACACCACTTGTTGAAGAGGCTTTTTTTGCTTCACTTAGGACTTATTGCTCCTTTATCAAACATTAGGTGATTGTATGTCTGGGGAACATTTTCTGAGTATTCAAACCTATTCTACTGATCTGAGGGCCTGTCCTTATTCCAATACCATGCTGTTTTGTTAACTATTGCTTTGTAGTAAAGTTTTAAGTTGGGAAAAGTAATTCCTCCCATATTCTTTTTCCCAATGATTGCTTTAGCTATTCTAGGGTGTTTATTGTTTCAAACGAATTTCAAAAGTGCCTGATCCACTTTTTTGAAGAATGTCATGGGTATCTTTAGAGGGATCGCATTAAATCAGTATAATACCTTGGGGAATATTGCCATTTTGATGATGTTAATCCTGCCAATCCATGAGCAGGGTATGTATTTCCATTTCCACATGTCCTCTCTTATTTCTTGGAGCAGAGTTTTATAGTTTTCTTTGTATAGGTCCTTCGTGTCTTTGGTCAAATTGAATCCAAGATATTTGAGTTTGTGTGGCACTATTGTGAATGGGGTTGTTTTCTTAATGCCCATTTCTTCCTTATTACTATTGGTGTATAGAAAGGCCATTGATTTTTGTGTGCTAATTTTATAGCATGACACCTTGCTATATGAGTCTATTGTTTCTAGAAGCTTTTTGGTCGAGTCTTTAGGGTTTTCTAAGTAGAGTATCATGTCATCTGCAAACAGTGAGAGCTTGACTTCTTCCTTTCCTATCTGGATTCCCTTGATATCTTTTTCTTACCTAATCACTATAGCAAGTACTTCCACTGCTATGTTGAATAGGAGTGGTGAGAGCAGACAGCCTTGTCTTGTACCAGAATTTAGAGAAAAGACTTTTAATTTTTCTCCACTGAGGATAATATTTGTTATTGGCTTGTGATAGATGGCTTCAACTAGCTTGAGAAAGGTTCTTTCCATTCCCATCTTGCTGAGAGTTTTGATCAAGAATGGGTGTTGGATCTTATCAAATGCTTTCTCTGCATCTATTGATATGATCATGTGATTTTTATTTTTTGTTGTTGTTGATGTTGTGTATTATGTTGACAGATTGCGGATGTTAAACCATCCTTGCATTCCTGGGATGAAACCTCCTTGGTCGTAGTATATGATCTTCTTGATGATGCATTGGATCCTATTTGCCAGGATTTTGTTGAAGATCTTTGCATCAGCATTCATCAGGGATATTGGTCTGTAATTTTCTTTTTTGGCAGCATCTCTGTCTGGTTTTGGTATCAAGGTGATTTTTGCTTCATAAAATCTGTTTGGGAGTGTTCCCATTTTTTCAATTTCATGGAAGAGCTTGGCTAGGATTGATAGTAGGTCCTCTTGAAAATTTTGAAAAAATTCATTAGGAAAACCATCTGGGCCTGGGCTTTTGTTTTTGGGTAGACATTTGATTACCATTTTAATTTCATCAATAGTGATGGGGAAGTTTAGATATGCTACATCCTCCTTACTTAAATGTGGAAGGTTATAAGTGTCCAAGAATTTTTCCATTTCTTCTAGGTTCTCATGTTTTGTAGCATAAAGTTTCTCAAAGTAGTCTCTGATTAACCTTTGGATCTCTGCAATTTCTGTCGTGATCTCCCCCTTTTCATTTCTAATATGGGTTATCATATTTCTCTCTCTTTCTTTGTGAGTTTTGCCAATGGTCTATCAATCTTGTTTATTTTTTCAAAAAACCAGCTTCTGCTTTCGTTGATCTTTCAGATTGCTTTTTGGTTTTCCACTTCATTGAGTTCTGCTTTCAGCTTTGTTATTTCCTTCTGTCTCCCTATTTTTGGTTCCTTTTGTTGGTCATTTTCTAATTTTTTGAGCTGCGTCATTAAGTTATTCAGGTATGCTCCTTCTTCCTTCCTGATGTGTGCTTGTAGAGCTATAAATTTCCCTCTCAGGACCGCTTTTGCTGTGTCCCATAGATTCTGGCAGTTTGTGTCTTCATTATCATTTGTTTCCAGGAAAGTTTTGATTTCCTTTTTGATTTCATCTCGGACCCACTGGTTGTTCAGTAGCAAATTGTTTAATTTCCAATTGTTAAAGTTTTTCTTCTGTGTGGCTTTGTAGTTTACATCTAATTTCAGAGCCTTGTGGTCAGCAAAGGTAGCCTGCAAGATTTTTATCCTCTTGATTTTATGGAGGTATGTTTTATGTGTCAGCATGTAGTCTATTCTGGAGAATGACCCATGTACATTGGAAAAGAATGTGTATCCAGGTTTTTTGGGATGGAGTGTCCTGTATATATCTACTAGTCCTCTTTCTTCCATAACTCTTTTCAGGGCTAGTATGTTTTTGTTGGGTTTCAGTCTGGTTGACCTATCAAGTGTTGATAGGGCCGTGTTGAAGTCTCCCACAATGATTGTGTTATTATTAATTTCTTCTTTCAGATTTATCAGTAATTGTATTAGATTATTTGCTGGTCTCTCATTGGGTGCATATATGTTTAATAGTCTGATTTCTTCCTGTTGCACATATCCCTTGATTAGTACATAGTGTCCATCTTTGTCCCTTACCACTTTTCTGAGTATAAAGTTGGTGTCATCAGATATTAATATGGCCACCCCAGCTTTTTTGAGGGTGTTGTTTGCTTGGATGATTTTCCTCCAGCCTTTGATTTTGAGTCTATGTTTGTTCTGACTATTCAGATGTGTTTTTTGTAGGCAGCAGAAGGTTGGATTCATCTTTTTGACCCATTTTGCCACTCTGTGTCTTTTAATTGGTGAATTTAGTCCATTGACATTGAGGGAGATGATTGTCATAGGATTTAATGTCATCTTTGTAGATAAGTTTGCTGTGTTTGTTGGTCTCTCTTGTCTTAGAGTAGACCTGTCAGTTTTTCCTTTAAGGCTGATTTATCATCTGTGAAGTTTCTGAGCTGTTGATTATCCATGAAGCTGTGTATTCTTCCTCCAAACCTGAACGTGAGTTGGGCTGGGTGCAGTATTCTTGGAGAGGCATTCATTTCATTAAGTCTTGTCACAATATCCCACCACTGTCTTCTGGCCTAGAGAGTTTCTTGTGACATGTCTGCTGTAAGTCTTAGGGATGATCCTTTGAATGTAATTTCCCTTTTTGATCTTGCTGCTTTCAGTATTCGATCTCTATCTATGGGATTTGTCATTGTAACAAGGATATGTCTTGGGGTGTTTTTCTTTGGGTCTCTTTTAGCTGGTATTCTTTGGGCATGCAGGATTTGATTGCATGTAGTCTTTAACTCTGGCAGTATTTCTTTGATGATGTCTTTGACAGTTGATTCTTCTTGGAGATCTCCTTCCTGGGTTTCTGGGACTCCAATGATTCTTATGTTGTTTCTATTGAGTTTATCAAAGACTTCTATTTTCATCTGTTTGCATGCCTTGAGTACTTTTTCCGTTGCCTGTTCGTTTTTCTTAAGGTTCTTTTCCAATTTCTTCTGTTGTGTTGAGTTTTTCTGCATCACATCTTCCAGTACTCCGATTCTCTCCTCAGCTGCTGATATCCTGTTGGCAAGGCTATCCATTGAGGTTTTCAGTTGAGCAACTGTGTTTTTCAGATCTGTTATTTCAGTTTGGAGTTTTCTGATTTCTGTCTTTGTGTTTTCTTCAGATCGATCTATGCTCTTTTTGAGTTCTATGAACATATTCCATATTTTTATTCTAAACTCCTTATCTGAAAGGTTAATCAGGTAGTTGGAATTTATTAGGTCATCCGAGCTTTCATCTTCATTCTCTGTGGATGGTGTTTGCCTGTGAGGTTTCCCCATTGTCACACTTGTAATGTGGTTTTTCCTGCGTGTTGTGGTGGGTTTCATTGATTAGAAAGAGTGTGCGGCCACAAAGCGAAGCGAAGTGCTCTTCTGCTGCCTCTAGTTGACAGTCCACAGAGTGAACAAAGGCACAGCAGGGCAGAGCAATCCTGCAGCCCCAGAATGTACTCACTAAGCAGCTTCAAAATGCAGTTTTTTGGGGCTGCACTCCCTAGGCCTCTGAGGAATCCTTCAGGGATTCAGAAGCACAGTTTCAGGCAGACAGAGATAAAAGTTTCCCCTGAAGTCCCTAATAAATGATTTCTATAATGCTTAGAGTGACTATTACTTCAATATGAACTCTGAGTAGAACTGTCACCCAAATTCTTAAGAATAATAATGCCTCTTAAAAATATTAACAGATCTAGGGTCATTTTAGTGCAGATGAGATGAGACAAAGAATATAGAGTTGAACGTGTTCCTTCCACTTCTTCATAAGTCTTCCACCACATCACAATGAGGCTGCATATGACACTTTCTCAGCATCTGGAGGCACCAGCAGGAGAAGCTGCAGCTGCACAGTCATACAGCTCATCCCTGGGGTTTTTGTTATGGCCTGTATTACTGTGGTAGGATAACTCAGACGCTGCTCACAGTAATAAGTGGCAACATCTTCAGACATTAGGTTGTTGATGGTGAGATGGAAATCTTTGCCAGATCCAGTGCCACTGAATCGGGAAGGGACCCCAGAGTGCATGTTGGATATATATTTGATCAGTAGTCTAGGAGCTTCCCCTGGTTTCTGCTGATACCAGTTCAAATAACTGTTAACGTCTTGACTGGCCTTACAGGAGATGGAGACTTTCTCTCCCAAAGATGCAGACATAGATGGAGACTGGGTCATCTGAATATTTCCCCTTGCACCTGAGAGAGAAAAGAGAAACACTCATTATCACCATTCATCACCCTTCACTTCCTTTCTCCTAAGCCCATGGAGCACTAAGCCCAGTGAGCTCTGATTCAGGCCTCACTTGAGATCCAGAACAGCAGGAAGCTGAGGAACTGCACTGGGACCCTCATGTCCACTGTGTATCCTGACTATGACTGAGGCTCCACAGGGCAGACCTAGTTTTCTTGAGTGTTCTGGGCAGGGAGTTGTGAGACTTGCAAATGAGAAGGGGCTGAGCCTGCTGGGTAGGCAGAGGGGTGGAGGGTTTGTGTGGGAGCAGCACAGCTGAGGGCAGGCATGGGTTTTGGGTGACTCAGAGGAAGCAGAAATTAGCAACAGAGAACATGCTCTTCCCAGGTGTCACAGAAGGGCAGCAGGATGATAACTGAAGGTAGTGTCCTCTGGTGTCCCTGAGAGTCAGGACTGTGCTTCTTGATCCCTGTGCCCCAGAGAAAGACTCCATGAATCAACACAGAAAACACAAATACATCTGTGAAAGTAATTGAAGGCTAAGGTCATGTTCTCTCCACATCTGCAGAGACTTGTTCCCTTTCCAGCTCTGTCTTTACATTGACTTAATACTTCTTTATTAGTGGGAATCCTAAAGCAAAACCTAATTTCATTTTTTTTATTTTTATAATTTTTTTTATTTTGAATTATGAGAACAAAAGATGCAAAGAAAGAGGATAAGGTAAAGTTACAGTGGAATGACAATCACCCATAACATAATTATCAGAAGAAGTCCCCTTGCTGATATCTTAACTTTGAACTTTCATCAAAGAAAGTTAAGATAAATAAAACAGAATCCATGTGCAATTACTTTGTCCCTCAAGTCCCCAGATTGTAGCACATTATAATATTTCTTAACAGCACACAAGGCAATCTAAAGCCATCAAACTTACGTAAATCCTTAAACATTAGAGGCATAGTATTTTTAACATTTCCATGTACATGCATATTAGCTTAAGTTAACCTCAAATTTTAAGTGGGTGCGTTTTAAGGATTAGAGTCAAAGGAGCACAGTAAAAATGGTGTTAGAGTGGCAATTGTTGTTTGCATAGGCCCACCAAAATATGAGAGGCATGGAAAGGAATAACCTTGGCCTAAATACAAAGAGATCCTACCCCTGAAGTTTCCTGGCATAAGACCAGCTCTAGGCCTCAGGAAAGTTATCGTTCGATCCAAGACATTGTCTGTAGTGCCAACACACTTTTCACACAGTCTCTGTTGTTGGTCTCATGTTTCTGTATTAAAGATTCTGGAATCTGCATGTCCTACATTGAAGTCATGATGTGGAGTGCCTTCTCGTTTCACCTCACCATGAAAGGGCAATGCAGAAAGCCCTTTTCTGTAAGCAGGTTGTTGTTGTTAAGTCTTCTCAGTGTTAAGGGAAGTCTCTTTTGAGCAGGACGATGTCTGAGCAGTGGTAGGGTCTTCCATGGTAGAGGATTGCTTCCAGGTGATGTTATAGACAAACCTCACAATTAAGGGGCAATACAGCAAGCCCTGTCCAGTAAGCAGGTCTTTGTTCTTGTTGTCTTCTCAGTGTTAAGGGGTGTTTCTTTTGAGTAGATGTCAGAGCAGCTGTAGGGTCTTTCCTGGTACAGGAATGCCACCAGGTGATGTTATATACAACCTTGGATGTTTTGTAAATGTCTTCTGTAGATCAAGGGGTGAATGGAGAATGCCCATTCTTCTGAGGCCTGTGCCAGGTCTTTATGTCAATGTTCAGGGTGTAAGGTCTCATTGCACTACAAGATTTGTGTGTTCCCATTTTTATTAGATAAGAACTTATTGGTATGTGTAGTATTTTTCCATGTTAGTGTGCCTACGCAAACAAGATATAAAGCCACGTGGTGCTATCAGATATATGGGGGCATAAGAACATTTCCAACAAGACCCATGTCTTGGTTCAAACATAAGTATTAAACTGAGGGATTCTTTCACACCAAATTCCATATTGAGCAGTTCACAAAGAGAAGATAAAAAACATGGGGGGGGGGGATCATCACTGTATAAGAAAGTATTTAGCAAAAGTTATAGCCGTCAAAGAAAACACCCATAAAATGTTGAAAAGATATGTGTCCTTTTTATGCCTTTTAAAATAGTTGGGTGGGTGTTAACTCTAGGGCACCACTTTGGTCTGTGACTTAGGACTCAACAGTACTTAAGTTAGAAAGGGTATAAAAGGAGTAATGATGATAGGAGTTAAAGAAGTTAAAGAGAAATATGAACTTATGAAGGGGTATGCAAAAGGGCAGAGTAAAAAATGGACATTTTGCATACATAAAAACATAATTCAATGATAGTGAGTACTATTAAAGTTTCTTGTGAGAGTACTATTAAAGTTTCTTGTGAGAGTACTATTACAGTTTCTTGTGAGAGTACTATTTATGTTTCTTGTGAGAGTACTATTAATGTTTCTTGTGAGAGTACTATTAATGTTTCTTCTGAGAGTACTATTAATGTTTCTTGTGCGCGCGCGGGCGATAGCCCCCGCGCGATTTTGAAAATGTAGACTGAGCAGAGCTTACCAGTGCCAGCCAAACCTCCTCCTGCTAGACTTCGGCTCCCAGGAAGGAGAGATCCTTCAAGAAGCTGGGAGACCAGAAGCTCAGAGCCCCACCCAGACCCTCCCTAAGGAGCCGCATGGATAGTGGGGGAAGGCCTAGGGTACCTTCAAGCTCCACCAAGGGACCCAACTCACCGGCTTGCCCAGGCGTGTGGCCCGGGGAAGCCCTGGAGATCTGGGGCAAGGCGGCAGAGGGGTGCTGGGGTTACCCAAGTCCCGCACCCCCCCCCCCTAGGCCTGGCCAAGCAGGCCTCCGGCATGGCGGGGGCCTGCCAAACCTCCTCCTGCTAGACTCCCGGCTCCCAGGAAGGAGAGATCCTTCAAGAAGCTGGGAGACCAGAAGCTCAGAGCCCCACCCAGACCCTCCCTAAGGAGCCGCATGGATAGTGGGGGAAGGCCTAGGGTACCTTCAAGCTCCACCAAGGGACCCAACTCACCGGCTTGCCCAGGCGTTTGGCCCGGGGAAGCCCTGGAGATCTGGAGCAAGGCGGCAGAGGGGTGCTGGGGTTACTCAAGTCCCGCACCCCCCCTAGGCCTGGCCAAGCAGGCCTCTGGCATGGCGGGGGCCTGCCAAACCTCCTCCTGCTAGACTCCCCCCTAATTTCATTTTTGTGTTTTTATATGGGAGGCAGGTGGGTCCCTGACCTGTCCTGGGTGTGGAGTTGGTCCTGGCAATTCTTGACCACTTTAGTCAAATATTTCGATGCCTAACACTGAGGATATGTAGCTTGTGGTTCAGGGGATCATCGCAATGCTTTGACTCCCCAGGACCAACCACATAGTACTCAGAGACTTCCAGAAATCCCAACATCAGTGCTGCTGAAGTTGTGGTGCTAGGGAATATGGGTGGATTTAAGGCACAGACTTCAGTCGTTGTACTTTTTCTCTAGTCCTAGCTTTGTCTCAATTGAAAATGAGACAAAGTCACACTCTATGGGGTTTGCACAGGAGAGTGACCCTGTTCCGAAAAACAGACCAGGAAGCAATAATTGGTTCATACAGTAACCTACAGGCATAAGTGAACAACAACAAGACACCCTTCCTCTGAATACCTAGAAAGCAGCTCATTGAGTTTGATACATTTGGGATCAGAAAACTATAAAAACAAGAATACAAACAAGAAAAGCAACAGCCACTTTGGGTGAGAACCTCTTCCTTTCATTGGGAGCCCCTAACTTACTTGTGCCTCCCCGTGGAATGTGTCTGTAGGGTACAAGGAGACCTTGGGGTCTCTTTATGCTCTGATCTCTATTTTTTTTCCTTTGTCTCATTTGACTTTATGTTATTGTTTATCATACCTGACTACAAAGAGACACAGTGAAATAAAATCATGTACTATTTGGGGTGGTGTGGATCAGGGCAACCCCAATAATGTTTATAGAAGATTTTCAGTACTGGACTTCTACTCATACTATAGTGAACATGACTTTTCTTTATTTTAATTCATTCTATTTTATTTAATTTTTTAAATTCTTTTAAATTTCTTTTTTTTAATACCGTGATTACAAACATGATTGTAGTTTGGTTTCAATCATAAAAAGAACACCCTTCCTTCAGCAGTGCAACATTCCCACCACTAATGATCCCTATCTCCTTCAACCCCCACCCCCTGCCTGTATTCTAGATGGGCATTATACTTCTCCTATTCATTAATATTGTCATGAACATGACAGTTTACCTTTGACAGCTAAGACCATGTTTCACCCATCTCACTACAGGATCCCTCTCATTTCTGACAAAGGGACCCTAACTGTTACTTATCCAGGCTGTGTCTTGTCAGTTATAGGGCCTGTCTGTCACCTACTGGCTTCTTTGTGATACAGCAAGTTAAGATCTCAGTGTCTTGCTCAAAAGAGACTTCCCTTAACACTGAGAAGACTTAACAACAACAACAACGACCTGCTTACAGGATAGGGCTCTCTGCATTGCCCTTTAATGGTGAAGTGAAACTAGAGGACACTCCACATCCTGACTTCAATGTAGAATGTGCAGATTCCAGGATCTTTAATACAGAAACATGATACCAAAAACAGAGACTGTGTGAAAAATAAAAGTGTGTTGGCACTACAGACAATGTCTTGGATTGAACAAACTAGCTTGCCTGGAGCCTAGAGTTGGTCTTATCCAGAAAACTTCAGGGGTAGGGTCTCCTTATATTTAGACCAAGGTTTTTCCCTTACATGTCCCTCATATTTTGGTGGGTCTATGCAAACAATAATTGCCACTCTAACACCGTTTTTACTGTGCTCCTTTGACTCTAATCCTTAAAAAAAAAAACACACTTAAACTTTTGAGGTTAACTTAAACTAATATGCATGTGCATGGAAATGTAAAAAAATACTATGCCTTTAATGTTTAAGGAGTTACATAAGTTTTATGGCTTTGGATTGCTTTGTGTGCTGCTAAGAAATATTATAATGTATTACAATCTGAGGACTTGAGGGATAAAGTAATTGTACATGGGTTCTGTTTTATTTATCTTAAAGTTCTTTGGCTGAAAGTTCAAAGTTAAGATATCAGCAAGGGGACTTCTGAGAATTCTGTTTATGGGTGATAGTCCTTCCACTGTAACTTTACCTTGTCCTCTTTCATTGCATCTTCGTTTTCATAATTAAAAATAAAAAATTAAAAGAAAAAGATTTCAGTGTCTGATGCAGATGATGTTGCCTAAGACTTTTCACCAGTCTGGAAACAGACACTGTAATATCTATCACCAAGTTAGGTTTTTGGTTTCTTTTTTTTTTTTTCTTTTTTTTTTTTTTTGGTTTTTGGTTTTTGGGTTACATCCAGCAGCACTCAGGGGTTACTCCTGGCTCTACACCCAGAAATTGTTCCTGGCAAGCATGGGGGACCATATGGGATGCCAGGATTTGATCCACTATCCTTTTGCATGCAAGGCAAATGCATTACCTCCATGCTATCTCTCTGGCCCCACCAGGTTAGTTTTAATGATTTCTTGGCTTCATAAACTGCTCCATTACTTGAGCATAAATGACTCACCAGGTGATGAGGATAGAAGAGAGATGTGTTATCTAGAGTAGTAGCTATGATCCTTATAAAATAAAAAAAAAACAAGTAGTGTTTGAAATAATTTCTTTTTTTTCCATGCTCAGAAATCGCTCCTGGCAAGCTAGGGAGACCGTATGGGATACCTGGATTCGAACCAATGACCTTCTGCATGAAAGGCAAACGCCCTACCTCCATGCTACCTCTCCAGCCCCTGAAAGAATTTCTAAAGGCAGGAGGAGGAATCTCCTCAAGTGACTAGTGAATACTGGGAAACAGAGGACTGCTGAGTCCTCTGGGAAATTGTTATCCCAGCTTCATGCCTCCTTCTAGAATATTTGGCCTTTCTCTGAGTCAGATATGTGGATGAAAATGGCCCTGATAAGCTCCTGCTCTTCACTCAGCAGATTTGAGGCTCCTAACAAAAGCCACCAGGACAGGCACCACCCCCAAAAGAGGGCAGGAGGAGAAATTGTCTTCTCTTGAGGTTTATGTTCAATGTAGGTCTCCTCTGTTACTTGCCACATCATGAGGATCCCTGACCCTCCTCAGGGTATTCGAGTACTTTGAACTGTGTATGTACTTCTGTGCTAGAATTCAGGGTCTCCAGAGTCTGGTGTGGACTGTTAGTATTTAATTGTGTGATGGTGAACACCATGGACTGTAAACCAATAGTTGGATTTGCAGTTTCTGGGAAATGCTGTGAGTGAAGCAGAAGTAAGGTGATTGTGTAGTTGGGTGGTAGAATATTGGTTTACAATTCACAATTTGATTCCAACAAAACAAATATCATCCCTGCTTTTTCTATCTTTTTTTTTTTTACAACTTGGTTTTACACAAAACAGGAATTTTCCTGATTTTAACATGTATCTTGCAAATCTGGGCAGAACTAGTTCAGGTTAGGCCCTCTGTCCTTGTTCCCCTGACCTGGTTGTCTTTGTACTCAATTAAAACTGCAATCTGGCTGGAACCTCTTGCTCTTAGCTGGAGGAGATAGATTGCTACTCAGCCAAGCATAATTCACTCTCAGTTTTGCTTGGATTATTTCCTGTGGTGATCCTTGCTCTACAACCACTTCCCCTGGGTGGAAATATGGAATTTGGGGCCATTAGTGTGGAATGGATCCTTTAGGACCATGGTGCCCACTCCCTCAGACAGCAATGATCTCTGCTCCGGCCCTGACAGATACTTCTGTGTGAACACACATTTCACTCCACACTAACTCCAACACCCTACAGAGCCAATCCTGCTCTTCATAGCGGTGTCCACCTATGGTCTATGAATACCAACGTCTTTGGTAGTGTTCTCATGCCTTCCCTATAATCTTAACACCTCATTCTCCGTGAGACACCCTGTCCTTCATCTGTTCCCTTAAAGCTTTGATCTCTTAAAAATAGAGTTGAGTGACCAAGGAATGCACAACTTAAGTTTCACAGTTACACAGTACATTTTATGAGGAACTGGTCTCCCCATCCCATGTAGACACATGGATATGACAGCTTAGGGAAGAAAAGGAAAAAAAGAAGAGTGTTCAAGAAGGCCAAAGGGGTTTCTTGTCAATACAGTGACAGAGCTGGAAAGGGATCAAATCTCTACAAATATGGAGGGAAACATATCTTAGGCTTAAGACAGAAGGAGAGGGGCTGGTGAGGTGGTGCTAGAGGTAAGGTGTCTGCCTTGCAAGTGCTAGCCAAGGAAGGACCGCAGTTCGATCCCCCAGCGTCCCATATGGTCCACCCAAGTCAGGGGCAATTTCTGACAGTTTAGCCAGGAGTAACCCCTGAACGTCAAACGGTGTGGCCCAAAAAAACCAAAAAAAAAAAAAAAGGACAGAAGGAGAGTGAGAGAATCTGAGTGGAGGATGTATTGTCTTAATGTGTGTGTCTCAGCTTGGAGGAAACAGGAAGCAGTGGCCTGAAACACTGGTATACTACAAGACACTCCCCTTTAGTACAGAAACTTTTACCCACCTGTGACCCCTGGGATGATCATGTTCTCTGGGGACAAAGATTTGCTTCCCCATTTTGACCTGAACCCTCATCTTCCCTTAGCTGTGCTCCTCCCACACAAATCCTCCACCCTCTGCTTGTCCAGCAGGCCCAGCCCCCTCTCATTTGCAAGTCTCACAGCTCCCTATCCTGGACACTCAAATATACTGGGTCTGCCTGTGAAGGCTCAGTCTCAGTCAGGACACACATTGGACATGTGGTCTTCTGTGCAGATCCTCAGCTTCCTGCTGCTCTGGCTCTCAGGTGAGGAGGGAAACCAGGACTAACTGGGTTTAGTGCTCCCTGGCCTTCAGGGAAAGGAACTGAAGGGTGATGAATAGTGATTATGAGTGATTCTATTTTCTCTCTCAGGTGCCAGGGGTGACATCCAGATGACCCAGCCTCTTTCTGTGTCTGCATCTCTGGGAGAGAAAGTCACCATCAACTGCAAGGCCAGTCAGGGCATTAGCAACTATTTGAACTGGTATCAGCAGAAACCAGGGGAAGCTCCTAGACTACTGATATATAGGGCCACTAATTTAGATACAGGTGTCCCTTCCCGGTTCAGTGGCAGTGGATCTGGCACAGATTTCACTCTCACGATCAGCAGCCTAAAGTCTGAAGATGCTGCCACTTATTACTGTCAGCAGTATGAAAGTGATCCTCACACAGTGATACAGGCCAGAACATAAACCTCAGACATGAGCTATGTGAGGCTGGGCAGCTGCAGCTGCTCCTCATGGTGCCTCCACCTGCTGAGAGTGTGTCACATGCAGCCTCACTGTGATGTGCTAGAAGGGTTATAAAGAAGGAGAAGTGACACTTGAGGCTTTTTATTCTTCCTCTCAACCCATCTGCACTGAAATGACCATGGATCTTTTTTTAACTAATACGCATGATTATCCCTAAGAATGTGGGTGACAGCTTTACTCAAAGTTCATACTGAAGTAGTCATCCTATGCATTCTAGAAACTATTATATTAATTTCTACTTAAAATTAATAATAAAATATTTTCCAAAAGCAAAGTGTTAAAGTAGGGTGCACCCCACTGTAGCCATATCCAACTCCATATACTCAGCTCTACACATAGAACTGTTTGTTTCAGCTGGTCAATAACTGCTATGCGTGCCCCAATCTTGCCATTAGTACTGTTATCGACTTCCCCACCTTCACATCTACACACAGAAATCAAATAATCAGAAAAAAATCAGGCTAAGAACCCAGTTAATATTTTATTCTGTTAATTCATATTCTCTCCTTGTGGTCCGCAGGTCCAGGCAGAAAGTTCAGACAGACTCTCTGTCACCAGAAAAGCGCCACAAAGTCACAGTCACTCCGAGGGGCACTAACCCCTCAATCAGCTGCTGCTCTTATTCTGAGGCTTCTGTCACTTTTTGTCTCTAGACCATGCCTTAGGGACATCTCTGAACTCTCTCTCTTCTCACTTGACCCCACCCCTATACTCTTCCAACAGCTGTTCCACCTAATCTCCTCCACCTGGCTTAAAACATCCTCTTGACTGAAGAATAGTGATTTAATTGGGGCTATGAAACATTGCATCTAGAACCTTTGACTCTAACTCACTCACTTACCATTGATCTGGGCAAGAGTCCACTATGTTGTGGACATATGGAGTTGTCAAATTCTGCTCTATGAATGCCACCAGCTCTGAAATTATCCACAATCAATTCCTTGTAGTTTATCCCTCAATCTTTCTCGGACACTTTGTCACAATATCATATGGTCTCTCAGTCCTGATGTGTCTTCGTTATTTCAAGAGATTTGTGACCAAGGGAGATGTAGGTGATGGGACAGAGCCATTTCCGTAAGAAATAAGTCTAGCTGGATTGTCTCATCCATTCCATTTATCTAGATTTATATCCTTTTGGACAGTTCACAGGAAAAGGAAGGAAAGAAATGTGGAGAGTTCACATAGTCCATGGAGGCTGCAGGTCTTGAGTGACTCCAAAGCAGACTTTGCAGATTTCAAGGGAACCTAACCTTAGCTGGAAGTAGCTGAGGGAGGAATGTAGATCTCAGCAGGAGACAATGGGCTTGGCAAGCGTTCTTTCATGCACTGACTTATGGTCACAGATCCTAAACATTTTAACCATAATATACATTCTTTTACTTTACATTACTTTTAATTTCTTCACATATTTCCTTATGCATTTATTTTCTTACTATTATTTCATTAAATTACCTTGAGATACAGAATTTCAAAATAGTTTAAAAATGACTTCTAGTCATACAATAGTCCAAAGCCCATCCCACATAAAACTCCCTCTCAAATATTTTATAATTCAAGAAGAGACTCTTGGATCAAGAATAAGGTTGTATTATAAGGTTCCTTTTCTTCCTAACTACTCTCTTTCCCTCTCTAATGGTACTTCAGAGAGAACGGGTATTTCCTTTCTTTTGTATCTAAAGAGAAGTTTTTGTTCCCTTTTCAATGGTATTGGGGTTAGTTTTCAATTTTGGTCATCTTGCCCTACAGGGTATCCTAGGGGAAGTCTCTCATAAACTACATTCAGTTTTCCTAAATCCTCCTTGACATGAGACACTACGTGAGTTCTCTACCTATTTTATTGTGAGAGCCGGGACCAGGAGTGTTGGGAAAAGATAAAGACAATTTCTGTCTTATGTGTTTGTTTGTGTTTGGAATTTGTAAGGGGATTTGTAGGCGATCTCATTAACCTTTTTTCTCACTATACCATTTTTTTTGACTCCCTTCGACTTTAAAGATGTATTTTTGTGGCATGAATTAGTTCTGTGCCCACCAAACACCAGGCATTCATCAGCTATTAATACCCATTAGTATCAGGGACTTAATTAGTAATGTTATTAATTATTAACTATTAATTTTTAATTATTTTAGTATAAGACTATGGCTTTGTCTTTTCATAAAATGGTAAATAAAAAAGATAACTCTTAAGAATATTAGATCAGGTGAACACTGGTCATTTAGAACTGTGTTCTCTTTTCCCTAGATTGTATTCTTTTTAACACAATCCCATCTGCACTTAGGGGGAGATAACGACAGAAACTGCAGAGATTCAAATGTTAATCAGAGATTATTTTGAGAAACTCTATGCCAAAAAACATGAGAACCTGAAATAAATAGATAAATTCTTGAACTCATAACATTCCATGGTTGAATCAGGATGATGTAGCATATCTAAATACCCCCATCACTATTTTTTTTTTTTTTGGTTTTTGGGTCACACCCGGCGGTGCTCAGGGATTACTCCTGGCTGTCTGCTCAGAAATAGCTCCTGGCAGGCACGGGGGACCATATGGGACACCGGGATTCGAACCAACCACCTTTGGTCCTGGATCGGCTGCTTGCAAGGCAAACGCCGCTGTGCTATCTCTCCGGGCCCCCCATCACTATTGAGGAAATTAAAATGGTAATCAAATGTCTTCCCAAAAACAAAAGCCCAGGCCCAGATGAATTCACTAATGAATTCTTTCAAACCTTTCAAGAAGAACTACTACTAATCTTAGTCAGACTCTTTCATGAAATTGAAGAAATAGGAACACTTCCAAATAGTTTTTATGAAGCCAATATCACCTTGAATCTAAAACCAGACAGAGATGCTGCCAAAAAAGAAAATTACAGACCAATATTTCTGATGAACACAAATGCAAAGATCCTCAACATATTCTGGCAAATAGGATCCAGTGCCTCATCAAGAGGGTCATACACCACGACCAGGTAGGTATCATTCGAGGAATGCAAGGATGGTTTATTATACATAAATCAGTCAACAAAATACACCATATCAAAAAAAAAACATGATTCTATCAATAGATGCAGAGAAAGCATTCAATAAGGCCAACACCAATTCTTGATAAAAACTCAAGATGGAAATGAATCTCTCTCTTTTTTAATATTTATTTAAGCACTATGGTTACACACATCATCATAGTTGGGTTTCAATCATAAAAGGAACACCTTTCACCAGTGCAACATTTCCACCACCAGTGCTCCACCATCTCCCTCCTAAATCACCCCCAACCTGTATTTAAGAAAGGCATTCTACTTCTCTCATTCATTAATATTTTCATGATAATTGTTAATGTAGTTATTTCTCTATCTGCATTCACCCCTCTTTGTGGTGAGCTTCACAGCATTAGCTGGTCCTTCTGGCTCTCATCTCAATTATTTCTGGGCAGGAAGTGGGGAGGAATGATATGGAGGGTAATGGTGGTGGGAATGTTGCACTAGTGAAGGGGATGTTCTTTTTATGACTGAATTACAACTACAATCATGTTTGTAATCATGGTGCTTAAATAAAGATATAAAAAATAAAGAAGAGATACTTCTACCTGGGAGGGAAACACAATAATTGATCACAGCAGAGACCAATCTATTATAAGACACATTCTGTTATAAGACATGTCAATCTTGAGCTCTAAGTTACAACCCTGTTCAAGCTGTTTCTGGACTAGACTTCCTTAAATAACTGGTATAGACTGTGGAAATTATGCACGTGCCATATTAGAGATGGCTTTATTGAAGATAATGGAATTTGGGCCCGGAGAGATAGCACAGTGGTGTTTGCCTTGCAAGCAGCCGATCCAGGACCAAAGGTGGTTGGTTCAAATCCCGGTGTTCCATATGGTCCCCCATGCCTGCCAGGAGCTATTTCTGAGCAGACACCCCTGAGCACCACTGGATGTGGCCCAAAAACCAAAAAAAAAAAAAAAAAAAGAAGATAATGGAATTCTTGGCAAGTGGAATTAAAATTGTATTTTTCATCATATATTTCAAAACAAAAAAATATATGGCTTATCATAAAGACTTTGTGTCTCATTTAAAGAAAGGCAAGTCACCATCTCAAGAAAGAATTTTGTTCTCTGCTAGATGGAAAATAATTCCTGGCTGGAAAGAAAATCTGACAGTCCTGAGTATCTGACTGCTATGGTTTTAAGTTACTTGTTCCTCTTTCTGCAGTCCTATTCTATAATAAACATCCAATGCATTTCCCTCTATGAATAGTAATTTTATGTGATTTCAACACTCTTTTTACTATAAAAAATTTCTTATAAAAAAGTGTACATTATAGAAAATGTAAGAAAAGCTTTAAATTACAAAGCTGATAAATCAAATGCAAAAAAGCAATTTATATTACAAGAGTTTGGGATATATAATCTAGCATTAATTTTGATCTTAACACATATACATGAAGTATGATAACTGTGATGAAGCATGATAACTGTGATGTCTTCAGCCTATAATTCTGTTTTCTCACAATTGAACCCAACACACATAACACAGGGCAGTTGACAGCCTTGATATTCTGGGTTAACACTATCTGTCTTTATAGCAAATTGAACCAATTAAACTTTAATCCCATCATTGTGATAGAGGGGTTTTTCCCCTGAGGCCTAGATGGTGTTCAATGTAGCACAGGCTGTGGATATTTTACTCTCTTTTTCTTTTATTTCTTTTTGGGCTACCAGTGACACTCAGGAGTTACTCCTGGATATGAGCTCAGAAATCACTTCTGACTCAGGGGACTATATGGGACGCCAGGGGACAGAACCACAGTCCAACCTAGGTTAAGGCATGCAAGACAAACACCCTACTACTTGTGCCACTGCTCTGGTCCCAGACATTTTCCTTTTTTAAATTTTTTTTTAATTTTTATTTTGATCATAGTGGCTTACATATCTTTCACATTAGTATTTTAGGTACATATTAACATTGAATCAGGGGAATACCCATCACCAAATTTGTCCTCCTCACTTCCCCATTCCCTTTCTGCAACCCATATCCTCCACCATCACCCCCCAGGCTGCTAGAGTAGGTGGTCCCCTCTTTGTCTAGCTTACTATCAGTGATCATACATCTGTTTGGTCCTGGTGCCCTCCCTTGTTTCTCCCTCAATTTGAGAGGCTAACCTAGATAAATCGAGTTATATGGTTTTGTTTGAGGGAAAGAAAGGCAATAGAATGGGGTAAAAATTAAGCAAAAAAAAATTTTTTTTAAATGCATTTAAAAAATATGCTGAAAATGGGCGGAGTCCTTCTAGTGGCTATCAGCCTCAGTTTGAGAGAGGACATATGTGATCACAGAAATTAAACAAGTTTGCCATTGAGTGAAATGGCCCTCTTTGTGCTATTCTATTGTTCTGTCCAGACCTCTGTTTAATATAAATGGCTATTTCTCACCTAATACTTCTCTGGGATCAGTGAAAGGATAGATAGTTCATGTCTGTGCTGGGTCAAGACAGAGCCGAGGAACCTCTTGACCTAGAGCATCTCTAGGTATAGGCTTGACAGTTTCTGGCACTGCAGAATCACAATATCTTTGCCTCCATGGGCCCCTGCACTGATGTTTAGTCCAAATGAATGAATGTTATTCAGAATGAGAATCAGGTTTGTGAGCCTACAAAAATCACTAAAATACTTAAAAACATTTTTACTTAAAAAATGTAGAAAAATATACTATTGGGATATTATATTACATATGATCTAATATGTAATGTCAAGTAATGTCATATATAAAATCTAATTTTCCTTAAAAACACATAGATGAGAAATTATAGATCTCTGTAGGCAATTTACAAAGTGTCTTAATGTGTCTGTCTCAGGGCAGAGGGAACAAATAGCTGTTTCCTGACTCACTGGTACACCAAAAGACACTCCCCTTCACTACTGAAACTGGTGGCCACTTGTGTGCCCTGGGATGAGCATGCTCTCTGAAGGCAAAGTTCTACTTCCCCAGTCAGGAACCTGATTGCCCACACATTCCCTCCCCTCTTCCCTGCTCAGCAGGCCCAGCCCCTCTCATTTGCAAGTCTCACTGCTCCTTGCCCAGGACACTCAAGAACACTGAGTCTCCCCTGTGTGGGCTCAGTCACAGTCAAGACACACAATGGACATGAGGATCCCAGTGCAGTTCCTCAGCTTCCTGCTGTTCTGGCACCAAGGTGAGAATGGAAGCCAGGGCTCACTGGGCCTAGTGCTCCCAGGGATTCAGAGAAGAAACTGAAGTGTGATGAATGGTGAGAATGAGTGTCTCTATTTTCTCTCTCAGGTGCCAAGGGTGATATCCAGATGACCCAGTCTCCCTCTGTGTCTGCATCTCTGGGAGAGAAAGGCACCATCACCTGTAAAGCCAGTCAGGACATTAGCAGCAAATTAGACTGGTATCAGCAGAAAGCAAGGGAAGCTCCTAGAATACTGATCTCTGATTCATCAAGCTTGCAATCTGGGGTCCCTTCCCGATTCAGTGGCAGTGGATCTGGCACAAATTTTACTGTTACCATCAGCAGCCTAAAGGTTGAAGATACTGCCACTTATTACTGTCTACAGTATAAAAATTTTCCTCCACAATGATACAGGCCAGAACATAAACCTATGACATGAGCTATGTTAGGCTGGGCAGTTGCAGCTGCTCCTCCTGGTGCCCCAACCTGCTGAGAGAGTGTCACATTGCAGCCTCACTCTGTTGTGGTAAGAGGATTATGAATAAGGGGAAGTAAAACTATAGGTTCTTTATTTTTCCTCTCATCTTAATTGCACTTAAATGACCCTAGATCTGTTGATTTCATTGATAGGGATTTTTTGGGGGGTTCACACCTGGCAGCGCTCAGGGTTTTCTCCTGGCTCTATGCTCAGAAATTGCTCCTGGCAGGCTAGGGGGACCATATGGGATGCCGGGATTCAAACCACCATCCTTCTGCATGCCTTAACGCTAGGTTATCTCTCCAGCCCCAAGGAAATTTTTTTCATAAGACAGTTTTACTCAGAACTCATATTGAACGAATAGTCACTCTACATGTTTTAGAAATTATGTATTCATTTCTACTTAAAAATTAATAATAAAATATGTTCCCACAACAAAGTGTGAAGTTAGCTGTACACACTGTAGTCATATTCAACTGCATATCCTCAGCTCTATGCATAGAAGTGTTTGTCTCAACTGGTCAAGAATTGTCATGAGTTTCCCAAACCTGCTATCAGTACTGGATACAGGCTTTCAAACCCCAATATCTACACACAAAAATAAAATAATCAGAAGTAATCAGGCTATAGCTCCCAGTTTAAAATTTATTAATCATGTTTCTCCTTATGGTTGGCAGGGTCTAGACAGTGAGTTCAGGCACAGACTGTCTGTCACCAGGAAAGAGCTACAGGGTAACAGCCACTCTGAGGGACACTAATCCATCTATCTAGCTGCTGCTCTTATTCTGAGGCTTCTGTCACTTGGTGTCTCTGAGAATATGCTCTGTGGACAGCTCTGAGCTCATTCTCTCTTCTCTGAAGATAGCCTTTCCAATCTCTTCCCATCGTCTCTGATCCTTAATTATGAATTACCACATCCTCTTGACTGTGAGGAAAAGTGATATAATTGGGGCAACTCACCTCACCCACCATTGATCTAGACAATAGTCAACTGTGATATTTCCCCTTGTTGGCACACGCTTCATCCATTACTACACATCATGGCAGCTCCCTATGGACATATGGTGGTGTCCAACTACTCTCTGTGAAATCCATCAGCTCTGACAGCATCCACACTCACTTCCTTGTAGTTTATCCCTCAGTCTTCTTTAGACATTTCTCCTTTGTACTATGGTCTCTGGTCTCTGAGACCTGCTGTATCTTAGTTACTTCAAGAGATTTGTGACCAAGGAAGGTGTGGGTGATGGGACTGAGTAGATTTAATATGGAATAAGTCTAGGTGGATTGTCTCATCCATCCCATCTATCTAGATTTATATCCTTCTGGACAGTTTATGGGAAGAAGAAGGAAATAAATATGGAGAGTTCACAAAGCTGCAGGATTAGAGTGACTCCAAATGAAAAAAGTATCAAGGGTTTGCAGATATCAAGGCAACCTGACCTTAGAGCCAAGCTGGAAGTAACTGAGAGATTCTCAGCAGTGAAGGAGGCTGTAGGTCTCAGCAGAAGACTCAGATTGGCCTGTAAGATACTCTTTCATGCACTGATTTACAGTTCTAGATCCTCAGCGTTTTTTTTAACCATAATACATGTTCTTTTCATTTAAATTTCTTCATATATTTCCTTATACATTTATTTTCTTTCTATATTTTTTTCATTAAATCACCAGGAGATGCAGAGTTTAAAAGTTGTATATTGGGACCGAGCAATTGCACAATGGGTAAAAAGTTTCCCTTGAATGTGGCTCACCCAAGTTTGATCTCCTGTAAATTCATATAGTCCCAGGGCTTGTCAGGTGCAACTTCTGAGCACAGAGCGCCACTAGGTGATGCCCCCTCCCAAATTCTTTATCGTTGACTTTTAGTCATACAATATTCCAAAGCCCATAGCTTCACCAGTGTTTATTTCTCACCACCAGTTTCCCTAGACTCCTTCCCTATCTCCATTCCCCCACAGCTCAACTCAATGACACACATTTCTATCAATCTACCAAAACTTTCTTCTTTCTCTCACTGTAGTTTGCAATATTGTTACTGAAGAAAGATATCGTTTTACTTTCTTTAAGTTCTAATTTCTGTCAGAGTAAAATCTCAAACTTTTTAAAGAACCTATTTACTCACTGCATCTCTGTCTGGTTTTGTAACAATTTTTCATCCCAAGAACATCAGAAGCTGGCCGGTGTGTCAACTAGTAAAGCATGTACTAGGACCCAAGTAATGGCCCTGAAAATGCATGACCTCAAGCACCTCCACCTGGGGACATGCTGGCTCCTAGCCCTGCAGAACCACAGCATCTTTGCATCTTCAACTCAGCATTTAGTTGCTCATAGAGGGCAACTGAAACTGTTCAGTGTCCACAGGCTTCTATGAGCATAACAGAAGCAAATGCCAAAATTCATCAGAGTATGATGGCAGGTGTATGTGGATATAGATTCCCAGAGTACATCTCACATGGTACATCCTCCCTGTCAAGAGACTTGCTAATGTGGGCTAGAGAGACAAACTGCTTATTACTAGGGTCTAGGAGAATTTGGAGACAGTCTTTCATCTACTACCTTGACTTAGGAGATTTGAACCGAAATTGTGATTGCAAATTTTAGTTACTGACAGAGATAATGTTTTGTATTCAATACAATAAGGTATCCCTTCCCTCAACTTCCTGATGTCCCAACCTCTTATTTTAGTATGTAAATGTCCACCTGAATGATGATACCAACCCACACCTGGCATTGGCAGGCTGTTTTAAATAAAGGATAAAAGAGTCTGGCTAGGGGCAGAGGATGAGAGCAGCAAAAGGCAGAGAGCCAGAAGAGAAGAAGCAAGAAGCTGCTCAGCAAAGAGATCAGGTAGCAGAAAGACTCAAAACAGATAAAATGCCATGGAATAAAGTGAGTTGACTCCATGAAACTTTAACTGACTGCTTGTGAATTATTCCTTCTTCGTTACCCTGCTATTCCAGACCCAGAAGAGCAGAAGGGGCTACAGGTGCGGTGCCTGGGGCAGCCTCATCCAACACATGGGCTTTATACATTATTTTTATATTTAATCAACACCTTTAATTATGAAATGACATTTAGACTCAGAATAGTATTACAAGAAAATTGCAGGCCAGTGAGGGATCACGTAAAAGAGGAAAATTTCAACAACTGTGATATTAGCCAAGCCTCGGTAATAAAGATGATGATTCTGGCCTGCTCAGGCATTGAGACTCACAGAGTGAATTGAAATTCCTAAATATCATCATCTAAGGAGATACTTTTTATCAGAAGATTCCTCATTATTCAGAATTTTATCCACTATGGATTGGAAAAAAAATCCACCATTTTATAACCGGATTATTTGTGCTTGGATTTTCTTTCCTATAACAGGACCATTTAGCTATGAGGTCATATCTGTAGGAGAAATCATGATATCTCTCAAAAGGATAGAGTCCAGCTCTGCTTTTTATGTTTTGTTTTCAGTCCCCATTAATCCAGGCTGAACAATCAAATCTTAGCAAAATTGATCCCTGCCTCTGGCCAAGATGCACCAAACCTTGTCCTGACAGACCCAGATATGGGCTATCACTCCCCTGGACCCTGAGCTCTGACTCAGCTGACAAAAAGAAATGTGAGGATCTCATGGGAATGTGCATTTGATCTGGGAACTTCTCAAAAATACAAACCCTGAACTCTTTGGGAAAAAAGAAACTGAGGTACCACCCAGAGGCAGACATCAAGGATTCCCCCAGAACATTAGAACTCTCAGAAAAGGAGAAGGGACAGAAGCATCCATGAAGATGCAACATTCAGAGGTTGTACTGTCAACAGTGCAAGGCCCTCAGTAGACAATGCCCAGATTCATATTTGTGCCTTCAAAACTCCAGAAAAACTCTTTTGGAAAACCCTTGAAGAACCTGTGTTCTCTTAAAAATAGACACAACCTATATATTTTATATATAGTCTACCCACACTGAGCTTAAGTGCTTCAGAGACACAAGAAATAATGGGAAATAGTAGTTCAAATACAGATAGGGCTTAAGGATACAAAAAATGATGAAATATAAACAAAATCAAAAAAGGAACAATAGTAAAGAACAATAAAAAAATGCTTCAATTTATATTTATAAAGCATGAACATACTGGTAGATGACTATATAGAAGTTCTGTTGATTAGTAGGAGACAGATGATTAACTAAAATTATGAGAGAGAGAAAAATTTAATTATTTATAGAAAAATTTATTTAGGACATAAATTTAGAAAATTTAAAATATTCTGAGATTATATTGATAGTGAATATACAAAAACTATTAAACTGAACATTTTAGAACATTTCCATATTGCTTATGGTATTTCTGTGTTATTATTTTAATTCTTTTTTACTTTTAGCATATATTTGACCTGTTATCTTTTATACATTTGTGATCCATGGTTTGCTGCTTTAAAAATTTATGTATTATAGATAACAGACATTGAGAAATATTTGTCACATTACTTCATAAAAATACAATGCAATTTATAGACACTCATCATATCTTAGATCCCAACAAAAATCTGAGGAATATAATTAAAAAAGGAATTTAAAGTTTAATTCAAACATAATACTTTGGTATTCTTAAATATGATCAAAAAATTAGTAATTTGCTCTTTTATTTATCTTCCTTTTTTATTTCTTTCCTGTATTTTTTTTTCCTTTTCTAGTTTTTGGTCTAGACCTAATGTTCCTCAGCACTAAATCTCAACTCTGTACTCAGGAATAATGCCTGTCAGTGCCAGGAGGTGGAGGGATGCCAGGGATTGAACAAGGTCAGTTTTGTGCAAGCAAAAGCGCTATTCACTGTACTATTTTCCTACCCAAATCACTTATTTTAATGGAAATACCTTGTTATACTAAGTATAAAATATGCTTGAGCAATTGCTATGAATTTATAAATATGAAAGTGAACAGAAAAGTACTGAAATATTTTTTTATTCTAGTTTGCTTATATTTTTCAAATGATCTTATTCAAATCATAGAAAATATTGCATGCTACTTGATTCTGAGTGGAGAGTTAAAACCTTCCCCAACTTCATCAAGGCAGTTTCAGTCATCCAGTTATTTGCATATGAGCCCCTAGGGAGGATCTTCCCTTGCAACTCTGAAATAAAAGTTCATTGAACTCTGGTCTTTTAGGGACTACTGAGCTCAACTTCTCAAAATGAAGTTCCCTGCTAATCTCCTAGGGCTGTTGATGCTCTGGATCCCAGGTAAGGGCAGCTTATGAGAACTCATGAGAACTTATCAGGAGGGAGAGTCTGGAGGCAGACACCACTGTTCTCCAGATTTAGCTAGAATATACCTGCTTCTGAGATTTGCAACTCTTACTTTTGAGATTGGGGATGGAACACTCAAATCTGTGAGGGGAAGCATACAGTGATAGCAAGGATTTGTGCTTTGTTGATCGCTGTTGCAGAGAAAGGGAGAAAGGTTAAGAGATTTCACAAGACCCCTGTTTGTGAATTATTTTCCCTCATTTTAAATAAAATGCTTAGTGATATGGACCAAAACCAAACACCTCCCTCTCCCCAACACAAAAAATAGTTCCTGAAATTCTTCTGTAATCTGTTTTTCTTTTTCTCATTGCTTTAGGATCCAATGGGGATGTTGTGCTGACACAGAATCCGCTCTCCTTGCCCATCGTCCTGGGAGAAACCATCTCCATCTCCTGCAGGTCCAGTCAGAGCCTCCTACATAGTAACAAAAACACCTATCTGCACTGGATCCATCAGAAGCCAGGCCAGCCTCCAAGGGGCTTGATCTATAGAGTTTCTAATCGTTATTCATGGGTTCCAGACAGATTCAGTGGCAGTGGGTCAGGGACAGATTTCACACTGAAAATCAGCAAGGTGGAGCCTGAGGATCTTGGGGTTTATTACTGTGTGCAGACTATACATGCTCCTCACACAGTGATACAGCCCTGCACATAAACCTCCCTGCCTGTTGGGGCTCAGATGTCCTCCTATGTTTACCATCTGCGTGAGAATGATGAAGACTTTAGGGGAACTCAGTGCAGCTGAAAACTATAGAATCATAAGTCTCTGTTCCACTTCATACAACACAAGTAAAAACCATCTCAGAGACACAACCTTGTCCTGAAAACAGCAAAAAGATTGAGGAGTCCTGCTGTGCTCACTGAACAGAGACAAGTTAAAGAAAGCTGACTGGAGCTGTCATCCTTGTTCCTTCTGCATTTGTATGGTTGTGCATAAAAGTATTCATGGACCACTATAGAATGGTAGTTGGAAATGATCAATGTGGACAAGAACTGGATGCTGAAAGGAGATAAAGTGATATGCTTTATCTCTCTTCAGTAAAAAATAAAAAACCCACAGTATGTAAATAAAAAATAGAGATAGAGAGCCACAGATAGAGACAGATAGGGAGAGAGAGAGCATACTTGAGAGAGTGTGTGTGTCATACAGGCAAACTGATGCATGTGGAGGAAGAAAGATAAAATGAGGACATTGGTGGTAGGAACTGAACACTAATGAAGGGATGAATATTAGGAAACTGCACAGCAGAAACACAATCATCAACATTTTTGTAACTGTGAAACTCAGGTTGATTCTTTTAAATATTTTAAATTACAAATAAAAATTAATGCATTTAATGGCATGGACAAATAAGATTTGGGTCTCTATATAACAATTTAAGAGAGATTTTATTTTAGACGAGCATTTCCCAGTATGCAAGTTATTGCCTGATATGGTGATTTTAAGGTATTTATCCCTCCTTCCACTTATATGTTTTCCTCACATGAACTTGTTCCCAGCAACCTAGACTTATTACTCTGCTGAGAATAGTTGCTACAAATAGTCAGGTTAGTTATATTAAGGTTGTACATAGACTTTCACAAACCAAATACAAGAGCTTAAAGCCAAAAAGAGGGAAATCTTTAGTGCTTTCTTCTATGCCACAAAGTAGGTGACCAATCTAGAAGGACTAGGACATAAAATAAAAGCCAGATGCTTACTGACATTGGTGAATAAAAGATGATATGAGATATGTTTCTTGCACCCTAGTAGACATAAGGATTCTAAAAATTGCACTTTATAAAACATAACCATGAACAGCTATGGTGAAGTTAAAGTATTGGTGAAATACTTAACTCCTGTGATCATGTTTCTTGGGATTGGATGACTAAGGGTATCTCAGGTGCTATATAAATCAGAGGAAATTTGTGTGTTGGGGAGAATCCCAGAGTTGAGATGCCTGCCTGGTTTTCAAGGTTGGAAAGTGATCTGCTGAAAGCTTTCTGGGAGACTAATGCAGATCTCAGGGCTCCAGGACTTCAGTGCTCAGTGGGCTAAGGAAATTCCTTCCTCATTAGACTTAATAAAACCATACCTACATCATCAACACAATGGGGTATCTGTGAGCTTCAAGATGTTGATCTTTATCTTATTATATCTGAGGGTGGTTTGACTTTGGAACCAGGTGGACCATGCAATGAAATGAAAATCTATTGGCAAGAGACAAGTTACATGAACAGAAGATTAAGTGATAGAAGCCAAGTCCCATGTTTCTGACACTCATGGAGGAAAAGCAGTCAGGGGTTATGAGAAGAAAACCATGAGTGTATGAGAAGTTTTGTGTTTATTAATTCAGCTGCTCTTGTGCATTTCTTTTGTTTTTGTTTTTGTTTTTTGGGCCACACCCGTTTGAAGCTCAGGGGTTACTCCTGGCTATGCGCTCAGAAATCACTCCTGGCTTGGGGGGACCATATGGGACACCGGGGGATCGAACCGCGGTCCATCCGCTTGCAAGGCAGACACCTAACCTGTAGCACCACCTTCCCGGCCCCCTCTTGTGCATTTCCCAGCCTAGACAATGTTTTTCCTTTTACTACTGACTCTATAAAATTTAAAAATATAGCTATGTTTTTCTGTTACCTGTAAAAGTAGTTTGAAGATATGCTAAGAGCAATAACAATTTAAGACAGGGCCAGTGAGAGAGTACGGAGGTAGGGCATGCAGGATGGTGGTTCAAATCCCAGCATCCCATATGGTCCCTCGAGCCTGCCAGGAGCAATTTCTGAGCATAGAGCCAGGAGTAACCCCTGAGCGCTGCCGGGTGTGACCCAAACCTCCCCCCCCCCCAAATTAAGGTAGTTTCCTGGTGTCCCTTGTTCTGACTCCCTCTGCCATCGAGAAAGTTTCTATAGAGAATACAGAAATATGAAAGCACATCTGTGAATGTAATTGAAGTCATGGAATTTCTTTGATAGGATATGAAATAATAAAAAAGCAAACATGTAACTAGCCTGTCCTTACAAATTCTGGTGTCTCATATCGTTCCCGAGTCTGCTAGCCATTCTATATCTATATCTATATATCTATATATCTATATATATATATATATATCTCCCTTATCACAGAATCAGAAATAAGCCCTGAGAAATGCCTTGTATGCCCCCAAACAGGAAAATTTTGTTAAAAAATTGAACAATGTATTTTGCAGACCTTTCTCACTATACTCTTAGAACCTATTCTCAGTCATCTGCTTCAGCAATTCAATCCTAGGACCCAATTATGCTAAAAGGACATAGTAATCCTCCAGGCCTAGACCCGGACTGCTCTGTAGGCATGTGCAGCCACTGGTCTAAATGGGTCCCAATTTCTAATTGGCTGAGCTAAAACAGCAAACTACAATATCTTTGACTATGAAACCACTATTGAAACTATATAGATCCACAATGAATAGAAAGGAATGGGGTCATAAAAGTGTGCTTAAAAGCTCCAGAGCGGGGCCAGTGAGGTGGCACTAGAGGTAAGGTGTCTGCCTTGCAAGCTCTAGCCAACGAAGGACCGCGGTTCAATCCCCCGGCCTCCCATATGGTCCCCACAAGCCAGGGTCAATTTCTGAGCTCTTAGCCAGGAGTAACTCCTGAGCATCAAACAGGTGTGGCTCAAAAAACCAAAGAAGAAAAAAAAAAAAACTCCAGAGCAAGAGAGGACAGAGGAGGAACAAAATCAAGGTGAGACAAAAGAAAATGATAAAAAAAAATGGAGGGGAACAGAGATTACGGGCAGCCCATGATTACTCCAGGTAGCAGACCAGAGAACATGGGGATATCAATGTCACAGGAGACTCTAAGACATGGAGACAAAGACTGGTTGTCCCTCAGCAACAGCTAGGATGCTTAAAAAATTCTTTTAAACCATCATTAAGTATAGAACTTTTGATGATTGAGTTTCTTGCATACAATACACAACACTAATCTCATCAGTGTCCACTTCCTCCACAATGTCCCCAGTGTCTCTCCACTCTCACCTAATGCCCTTCTGGAACCTCATTTCACATGATGGTATAGTTTATCTTCACTGTCTACAAACAGTTATAGTGAAATTGTGTCAAAATAGAATTTAGGGTATGGGAATCTTGGAGCAATCTCCATCGCAGAGAGATTTACTGGATTTCACTCACAACAGAACACATGATCATTTCCCTAAAAAATATGGCCTCTGAAGATTCAGGCTTCCACTCTCATATTAAGTCAGTTTTGTCAGGTCTGGGTTTAATATGCTATCTCATGGCTGCACTGTGAAAGATCAGCAAAAGATTTCTAATATTGGTCCCAGTGTTGCAGACAGATTTCTTTTTACCAGTGAAACAGCTACTGGAATACCATCACCAGACCTGTCTGTAAGGACAACCACCACCACCACCATCACAACTGCTTTCTCTCCTAGATAAATAGTTCAACTATTTGAGAAGAAATAACTCCCAGTTGACCAGGAATTTGGGAGAGATGCTTGCAGTACTTTAGTAGCACATGGTCACCACACATAGGAGGTGCTGTGAGATTCTACATGAGAAGTCCCTGGTGTTATTTCAGAGAGAATTTCAGGAAGGAAGATCCTGCATTTGAAATGACAGGTGAGCAGTGCGGCATGGTGGGAAATCTGAGATCTCCCAATACAGCTTTAGGTTTTTTGATTCAGCTTCCAGACTTCTAGAATTATTCACACTTGCAGTGAGATCTGCAGCAGGTACACAAAGGAAGAAGCTTCTGGAGCCATCAGCTCTATGAACTATGACTGAGTTTTTCATGTGTGAGTACAAAGCTTTGACTATGAGAAACCAACTATAATATTTCAAGATTAGTAGACAATTGAGATTTTTTCTGTGGTTCTTGGTTTAAGGAATATAACTCTGGGTCTTATAGTTGAAAAATATTCTTCAGCTGAGCATACCTGTCATGGATTATTTCTGTGATGATAAAATATGCCTGATGGGAACAAGAGTGTGACTGTGCCTAATGCAGCTACAGGATCCTTAAATTATAACATGTAAAAAAAGTACCTTTATTTTTATGTAACTGTATTTTTTTAATTTAAGTAAATGTCACCACTTTTAATTCATTAATTGTAGTGTTTTCATTACTAAGTTTCTGGTTAACACCAAAAGTAAAGGTCGCAATTATATTTGCCTCCATTGGAAAGTTTTGTTTGAGTCAAGGATTATTGTGGCTAAAACTATTTTCAGATGTTTGAGGTCTTTTTGTTATTGTTTGTTTTATCTTTATTTAAGCACAATGATTAAAAAACATGATTGTAGTTGGGTTTCAGTCATAAAAAAGAACACCCCCCCCTTCACCAGTGCAACATTTCCACCACAATGCCTCCAACAATGTCTTTCCTCAATCGCTGCCTGCATTCTAGACAGGCATTCTACTTTTCTCACTCATTAACATTGTCATAGTTGTTAGTGCAGTCATCACTCAAACTGTAAGCACCACTCTTTGTGGTGAGCTCCACATCATGAGCCAGTCCTTACAGCCCTCATTTCTAGTGTCTCTGAGAATTATTTCAATAATGTCTTTTATTTTTCTTAAAACCCATAGATGAGTGAGACTATTCTGTGTCTATATCTCTCCCTCTGACTTATTTCATTCAGCATAATAGATTCCATCTATAGGAAAATTTCATGACTTCATCTCTCGTGATGGCTGCATAATATTCCATTTTGTATATATACCACTGTTTCTTAAGCTATTCATCTGTTGAAGGTGTTTCCAGATTCTGGCTTGTGTAAATAGTGCTGCAATGAATATAGGTGTGAGGAAAGCATTTTTGTATTGTGATTTTGTGTTCCTAGGTTATGTCCCTAGGAGTGGTATAACTGGATTGTATGGGAGCTCAATTTCCAGTTTTTTAAGAAATCTTCAAAATTTTTCCATAAAGGCTAGACTAGATGGCTTTCCCACCAGCAGTGAATGAGAGCTCTTTTCTCCCCACATTCCTACCAGTACTTATTGTTCTTATTTTTTTGTGATGTATGCCAGTCTCTGTGGTGTGAGATGGTACCTTATAGTTGTTTTGATTTGCATCTCCCTGATGATTAGTGATATGGAGCATGAAAAATGGAGGTAAAGCCTCTTCAACAAGTAGTATAGGGACAACTGCTCAGCCACATGCAAAACATCAAACTCAGACCTCTACCATGCCCAAAGGTTAAATCCAAATGGATTAAATACCTTGATATCAGACCTGAAATCACATGATATATAGAACAACATGTAGGTAAAACACTCCATGACATTGAGACTAAAGGCATCTTCAAGGAGGAAACAGCACTTTCCAAACACGGAAAATCAGAGATAAACAGTTGGGACTATATTAAGCTGAGAAGCTTCTGCACCTCAAAGGAAATAATGACTAGGATACAAAAGCCACCCACAGAATGAGAGAAACTATTCAGCCAATATTCATCAGGTAAGGGGCTAATAGCTGAAATATACAAGGTACTGACAGAATTTAACAAGAGAAAATCATCTAACTCCATCAAAAAATGAGGAGAAGAGATGAACAGACACTTTATCAAAGAAGAAATACAAACTTAGCTCTTTGGAAGCTTCCCAGGTTTCTGGTGCTGTTGGACAAGTGTGGAGACGTTCTCTAAGTAGCCTGAATGTTGCAGCCCACAGTGCTACCCTGGAATCCAGACATGCAAACTAAACTCTTACATAATTCTGTGTTAATATGTTAAGACCCCAAGATATTACTGGTGGCTTTGTCCTGCCTGATCAGCCAGGATATGACAGCTACAGGAGCCGAGCAAAGGTTTCATCAGTTCCAGATCACAGGCACCTACCTATGAGACCCCAACATTCCCTTTCTCAGCTGGAGCCAGAGCTCAGGCTCTAGAAGAATAAGAGCCTGGATTGGGGACTTAAGGTACATGGCTCTGTACCTCCTGCCCAGAATCAGGCACCAGTTTTGCTCAGGCTGAGTAGTTGGTTTGAGTTTACGAAGACAGAAAAACAAAACAGCAAAAGCAGATCAGGATTCTCTCCTTAGAAAAGAGGCCATGATTTGTTTTATAGCTGTGACCTCAGTTTATGTTGCTGTTCTAGGAAAAAAAAACTATAGGCAATCAAAATTATTATAATTAATGTTGGATATTGGGCTTCCTAAGTGGGAAGAAATAGTAACCACCACAAGAATCCCCTTAGATAATGATGATTCACACGTTTACTTTCCCTTGGTGACTTTCAAGGCCTGAGCAGGCAGAAAGCACACCATTGTGATGGAGGGTATCTCCTCCTGAGACTTAGATGGTGTTAGATGCAGCATGGCTCTGAACTTTTTCCTTTTACATGGGACCTATCACTTGAATTTCCTTAAAATCTTTATTTTACCAACTGTCCAAACCTCCTTTCACAGTCAAGGATTTAGATACCAAAATATCTTTGTTCCTGTCACTAATGTTCTTCATTAATAACTATTCATGTCCAAACTTCTGTAGGAACTGACTCCTGTAAAGACACTTTCTGACTGGCCTTTATCAGAAGGTCCCCTGGCAGGGAATATGCACTGGGAGAGATTCACTCTGGGATGCTGAATCTGTATACACCTGCCTTACACTCTGATGAGGGAAAATTCTTAGTTATAAAAATTGTATTTATAATAAATATTATTGGATTTCATTTTGCCATCAAAGGCTATATTTTATTTATTTAATTACTTTAGTTAATTACTATTTAATTTTATCGTTTTACTTAATTAAAGGTAAATTAAGTTAAAGATACATTAATCTTTACATAGTTAATTACTTAATGAACTACAAATGTGTTGATAAATAAGTACAAGGAATATAAAATTCCAAAATAAAAAATTCCCTATTATTCCTCCCTCACTCCACTGTCCATTTGACAAGACAGTTTTGAAGTACAAGAATTGTAGTTTTGATCTCATGGTTTCAATGCTTGACTGTGTGCTTTGGATATACAGCAACACCATCTCCCACATTGATTTCCCAAGAGCAAGGATTCCCATTTCTCCATTACTACCCCTTTTTCTAAACCTCTTTTGCTCTCTTCCTTTGCCCTCTGGATACTTCTTTAGAGTTTTAGAATCCAGTGGTCACTCTGAGCAAACTCACTCATCTGGGCTGTGTCTCAGTGCAGGGGTTCATGGAGGCAAAGCTATTGTGGTGCTGCCGTGTCAGGGAGTGTCAAGCCTTTACCTAGAGGTGCTCTGGACCATGAGGTTCATGGGCTCTGATGATCCAACACAGACATTGATGTACTATCAATCCCTTCACCAGATTGTCAGGTGGTAAATTGTCATTTAAATCAGACCGAGGTGGGTCAGAGTAATAGAATAGTAAGTATAGAGCTTGCCCTCTGTATATTTTCTCTAGTTCTGTCTTTGCCTCATTTCAGAATGAGACAAAGATACTCTCTGTGGGGTCTGTACATGAGAGTGATACTGTCCAGGGAAACAAACCAGGACCCTATATATGGGTCATGCAGTGACCCATGAGCATAACTGAAGGTCAACAGGACACCTCCTTCCATGAATATTTAGAGAGCAGCTCATTGAGCTTGATATATTTGGGATAAGAAAACAGTACAAATAACAGCTACTTTGGGTGAGACCCTCTTTTACTTCCTGTCTTTGGAAGCCCCTCTCTCACCTTGTTCACACAGGCCTCCCCAAGGAATATGTCTATAAATGAAAGGACTCCTGGGTTTCTTTATGATCTCATCTTTTTTTTTTAATTCCTTTGCCTCATTTTACATTAAATGAGGTTTATCACACCTGACTAAAAATGAAATGCAATCATATAACTAATTGGGACAGTGTAAATCAGGGAATCCCTAATAATGTTTTTAGAAAACTGGATATTCTGGATTTCGGATCACACTGCAGTGAACATGACAGGTTACCTTTGACAGAGTAATTCATGCTGCACCCATCACACCAAGGTTTCCACTCCATACTGACAAGGGGACACTGTTATTCATCCAGCACTGTCTTGTCACATGTGGGATCTGTCTGCCATCTACAGGCTGCTTTGTGATACTGCACGTTAAGATTTCAGGCTCTGATCCCAGTGATGCTGCCAGAGACTTTTCATCATTTTGGGAAACAGACACTGTAATATCTATCACCAGATCAATATTGAAGAAAAAAAAACAAAATTATTTCTTGGCTTCATAAACCATTTCACTATTTGAGCATAAATAACTCATACGTGACCAGGATTTCGAAGAGGGAAATGTCATCCAGTGTAGTAACTATGATCCTTACAATAAAAAAACATGCACTTCAGAAAGAATTTCTGGCAGGAGAAAGAATCTGCAGTTTAAGTGAGAAGTGATCTCTGTGAAGCAGTGGTTCCTGAATTCTCTGAGAACTTGTCAACCCAGCTTCATGCCTTCTTCTGAATCATTCTGCCCATCTCTCAGTCAGGTGTGGGGATGAAAATGGCCCTGGTAGGCTCCTGCTCTGCATTCAAAAGAACATGAGTCTCCTGACAGAAGGCACAGGACAGCCACCAACACAGGCTAAAGTCAAAAAAGAAACTGACTCCTCTTGAGTTCTGTGTTCACTGTAGGTCTCCTCTGTTATCTGCCCCATTATGAGGAACTTTCACTCTCTTCAAAGTACTCCTGGAGTATTTTGACCTGAGTGTGCACAAACCCCATGTCATGAGGGCTTAATATGGACAATTATTTTTTTAACTACTAGTCTTTCACAGTTATATTTAGGGTACAAAGTGACAGAGACTTTCTTAGTTCTCCTCAGTTGTGGCTGACAAAATCAGTCCTCTGTAATTAGAGATCCTGGCATTTGCACAGTTTATAGGATGAAGTCTAGGATCGAGTCTTTCTTTACGGTTCTAGGAATTCTGTTCTGTCAAGATTGTTATTGTCAGTCTTCTGTAATGAGTGACCTTGGTTTTTGCACAGATCCTAAGACGAAGTCTAGAGTATTGTCTTTCCTTGTGGTGAAGCCTAGAGTATTGTCTTTCCTTGTGGTTCCATAAGTTCTGTTCAGTCACTGTTGTCAAAGTCAGACCTCTGAAATTATATATATATATATATATATTTAATATAAATCCTAGGCCAGAGCCTAGGCTAGGATCTTTCTTATTAGTCCCAGGAAAAGTTCTAATCAGTCACTGTTGTCAAAGGCAGTCTTTTTTAATCAGTGATCTTGGTTTTTTTTTATATCAAGGACAGTGTGTCTTCTGATTCATCTTACCATTAGGTGATGAGGTAGGGCAGTCTACTCTTAGATCAAGTTGTTGCTGTTTCCTTTTTATTAGGATGTCCTATCAACCTGGTGCCAGCTGGTGTCATAGCAGTATTAGGGACTCCCCAGGGGGAGTTTGATTCCTGGTGTTGTTGCAGAGAACTGTGTTGGTTTTTTGGTTAGGATCTGGGGGATCGGGGTTGGATGGTAACTGTCCAATCACATGGAGTCAAACACAAGTTCCCATGACAAATGTTCATGGTGGGAGGTACCCCATATTGTAAAATTTATAGTTTTTTTTTTTAACCAGGACATTTATTCACAAGACTAGCTGTTGAATTCCTTAAGATGAACTGGATGCTGCAACAGCTGCTCTCTTAGGTTTAGGCTTTGTTCCCTCACAGAAACCATGTCTGAATCTGTGGTACAGAATTTTAAGGTGTCTCATGCAACTGGTCCCAGTGGTGTTTCTCCTTTTGGTCTTGGCACTCCAGTTATATTTTCTTTTGTGCTTTGCGGGGTTGCCACACTTGCTGCAGGTGAACTTCTGCAGTTGGTAGTCCTTGGAGTCACAGTGGTGGCACAGTGTGTGCGTCTTGTTGAGATGCTTCCTGAATGATGACATCCCCTTCATCATCTCGCTTTTGTGGCAGGACCAAAGAGCAAAATTTATGGGTTCTTATCCCTAATAGATAAGAGCATGTTTCTATACTTAAGATTTTACCCTTTTATATTGTGCCTATGCAAAAGAAAATGTTGCCATATTATATTGCCGGTGCATTTGGGGGTACGAATGGCAGACTGTACAGTCTTTTTTGCCCTGGTTTTGACCTGAAATTTATCCCAAGCAAGAAGGTACAATTAATTTTTAAGTCATTGGTGGTGAACCATGGAACTATGAACTGATTGTTGGGTTTGCAGTTCCCGGACACCCTCTGAGTGAAGCAGCAGTGGTGTGGTTTGGTGGTAGGATGACTACTCTCGGATATGATGCTCACTCCCCCTCAAACAGCAATGAATTCTGCTCCACCCTAGAGTGATGATTCTCCTGTCACTCTTCAACCCAAACTAACTCCAACAACTCACATGGGCATGGGCATTCCTGCTCCCCATAGAGGGGTCCTTTTACAATTTATGAATGCCTACATATTTGGGGGTGTTCTCATGCCCTTTCCTGAAATCTCATGTCTTTTATTTGTTTTCTGGGAAGAAAAAAAAAAGAATAGAGTTCAATAAGAGCAAGGTGGTTTTCAGTCAGTGTAATGACAGAGCTGGAAAGAAAACAAATCTCAGCAGAGGTAGAGGGAGCCTGTCACTAAAATAAGGCAGAGGGAGAGAGAGAGAGAGAGAGAGAGAGAGAGAGAGAGAGAGAGAGAGAGAGAGAGAGAGAGAGAGAGAGAGAAAGAATCTGAGAGTGAAGGAGAATGCAGGCTTCAAGGAGACACTGATGATAATGTCACATACTCTAGTTTCTCTCTAATTTGTGAATCAATATCCTGACTCTTATGATCCTTTTCCCTCAGTACAGGTCTCTGTGGTTATCTTTTTGGTTTGGGTTTGGGTTTAATGTGCCATACCCAGTGATGCTGAGAAACTACTCCTGTAGCAGTGCACAGGGTATCATATGTGTGCCAGAAATTGAAACAGGTTGTGTTGGGTGAAACAGCCATCTTTGTGCTGTTCTATTGTTTGTCACACCTCTATCTTCTCCCTAGTACCAAATGACAATTTCCCACCTGACACATTTCGTGAGGGGGTTGATGGTTCAGCAACATCTGTGCTGTGTGAAGTCAGAGCCCAGGAACCTTCTGGCCCAGTGCAACTCTGGATACAGGCTTGACAGTTTCTGGAACTGAGGCACCACAATACTTTTGCCTCCATGGGACCATGCAATGAGGGGCCAGATTGATGTTTGCTGTTCATAGAGACAATTGGGTCTGAGAGCCAACAAAAATCAATAAAATATTGGAAAAAACATTTTTACTTAAGAATATAGAGAAATATAATATTGGGATATCATATTCACATATGATATCTTATCATATTCATATATGAAACCTAATTTTCCTTAAAATGCATAGAGAAATTAGAGATTTCTATAGACAATCTACAGAGTGTCTTAGAATGTCTGTCTCTGGGCAGAGGGAACAGAAAGCAGTGTCCTGACTCAAGGGGTACATGACAAGACACACCCCTTCAGTACTGAAACTGGTGGGCACCTGTGTCCCCTGGGATGAGCATGTTCTCTGAGGGCAAATTTCTGTTTCCCCAGAGGAACATAAACCTCCATCTTCCCTCAGCTGTGCTGTTCCCACACAAACCCTCCACCCCTCTGCCTGCCTAGCAAGCCCAGCCCCATTCATTTGCAAGTCTCACAGTCCCTGCCCAGGACACTCAAGAACACTGGGTCTCCCTGCGCAAGCTCAGATCCAGACAGGACACACAGTGGACATGAGGGTCCTGGTGCAGCTCCTCAGCTTCCTGCTGTTCTGGCTCTCAGGTGAAGAAGCAACACCAGGACTCACAGGGCTTAGTGTTCCCTGGACTGCAGGGAGAGGAGGCACTGAATGGTAATGAATAGTGATAATGAGTGTTTCTATTTTCTCTCTCAGGTGCCAGGGGTGATATCCAGCTGACCCAGTCTCCATTCATGTCTGCATCTCTTGGAGAAAAAGTCACCATCACCTGCAGGGCCAGTGAGAATATTTACCAAAATTTACACTGGTATCAGCAGAAACCAGGGGAAGCTCCTAGGCTCCTGATCTATTATGCATCAAGCTTGCAACCTGGGGTCCCTTCCAGATTCAGTGGCAGTGGATCTGGCACAGATTACATTCTCACCATCAGCAGCCTAAAGTCTGAAGATGCTGCCACTTATTACTGTCAACAGGGTTATAGTAGCTCACAGTGATACAGGCCATAACATAAACCCCCTGAGTTGAGCTGTGTGAGGCTGGGCAGCCCCAGCTGTTCTTCCTCAGAGTCAGATGCAGCTAAGCTGTGATGTGATTGAAGATTGTGAGATATGACTCAAAGGGGTTTCTGGACAGCCTAGTTCTCTCCTCTCACCCTCATTCCAGCATCATCGACAGAAACATCGGCGATAATATGTCAGGGTCAGACGATTGGGGAAAAATCACCTGAGTGTCCAAGCAAGAATTGTTTTCAAAAGAAAATAGTCATACTTCTTACAAAATTTGGCCAATCTTACAGAGATTTTCCATGAGACCTCAACTAACTCAAGCTCAGGATCTCCTCTAGTAATCAGTTCACATGGCTCCCTCAGGGGCTTTGTATTACAGGTGATGCACCTACACTGGCACCCCTTCACCCAAAGCCCATGGTGGACAAGAGGGCCCCCTCTTGGTGCTGAATAACCTAAGGGTTTTAACTGATATGTGATGGCCTGTGTCCAGCAGGTCAGTGTCCAACAGATTACTTTCACTGTTCTAAAATCTTCTTTGACTCAGTTGTCCTTCCTAGGATCCCTGAAAAATCACTGACACTTATTCCATAATTTTATCACTTGCAAAATGTCCACAAATGTTACCTGTTTCCAGTTGCTTTCTTGCCCTTTGTACTATGCACCTAAGTTCTGTCTTTCTTTCATGTCTTTTTTATTTTATAAAATCCTAGGGACTGGAATAATAGATCTGTGGACAATTTGCTTGCCTTGCACACAGCTGACCTGGATTAGCTCTGAGGCACCACATATAGTTCCAGTGCTCAGCCAGGATTCCTGAACTCAGAGTCAAAAGTAAGACCCAGAAACCTCCAAGAGCAGCTTAAATACAAAAACAAAAATGAAAACAAAATCAAAATTTAAGTAAAGTCTTTGGGATGCTGAGGAAAGTTCCATTTTCTAATATACCATAATCACTTTACATTTTATCCTGGTTCTAACATCCTTTATTTGTGCTCTCAAACTTTAAAATTAATGTTTGCTATAATTGCTGGATCATATGAGAGCTCAATTTCCAGTTTTTTGAAGAAAAAAATCTTTCTTGTTTTCCAGAAAGGCTGGACTTCATGAGGAAATATGTGAAGAAATGGAAAATAAAAGAACATGTATTCTGGTTAAAAACTTTTAGAATCCAGAACCACAATAAGTACATGAAAGAAAGTATCTGACAGGCCAACCTGAGAATCTTCTGCTGAGACCTCCATCCTCCCTCAATGCCGAGATTCTCTCAGCTACTTCTAGCTAAGATCAAGTTCCCTTGATATCTGTAAAGCCGTGACACACTCCCCATTCGGAGTCACTTTAGAACTGCAGCCTCCATGGACTATTTGACTTCTCCACATATCTTTCATGCATCATCCATGAACTGTCAAGAAGAATATAAGTCTAGATAGATGGAACGGATGATACAATCCATATAGACTAATTTCTTATTGAATCTGCTTTGTCCCATCACCCACATCTACCTTCATCAGCAACTTCTTGAAATAACTAAGAGACAGCAAGTCTCAGAGACCATATGCCATAGAAACTTACATGTCTTAAGAACACGAAGGGATAAACGACAGGAAACTGAGTGTGGATGATATTAGAACTGGTGGAATTAAAAAAGAGTTCTTAGGTACCTCCAGATATTGACACGGACCTGCCATGACATGTTGTAATGGATGAAGCAGTGAGAGAGGATGTAGGTCTCAGAAGGAGACTCAGGTTCACTTGTCAGATAATCTCTTTCTTGCATTAATTATGGTTCCAGATTTAAAAAATTTTTAACCAGAATAATTGTTTTTTATTTTCAATTTTTTTAATATATTTCCTCATGCATTTATTTTCTAGGATCTGAGGATTTCATAGCAGATAGGTTGTTCTAGTTTTCACTCACCATACAGAACTCATGGTCCTCTCTATAAAAAAAAAAAAAAAAAAAAGGTCTCTAAAGCTACTTGCCGACTGCTACTTTGCAGAAAGTCCACAGAACTCCAGTACCTATCGACAATGGGACAAGCTCTCTTTGGATAGGTGCCTAAGAAAACTAGGCTTCTCCTCGCTTGTCAGTGATGTCACTTATGGGGTGATTCTGCCATCTCGTGGCTGCACTGTGAAACAGCAGCAAAACATTTCTGGAGCCAGCAGCCTTATGAACCATGACTGAGTTATTCATGTTTGAGTGCAAAGCTCAGAATTATGGGAAACCAACTACAATATTTCAAGAATTGTGAGACAATTGTGATTCTTATGTGGTTCTTGGTTTAAGTAATATAACTCTGGGTCTCAGACATGAAAATTATGGCTGCTTCAGCTGAGATGCATGCCTGTCATGGACTTCACTGTGACAAGAAAAATGTGCTTGATAGTGTCACTGAATCCATAATGGCCACTGGATCCTTAAATTATACCTTCTATACTAAGTAGCTATATTTTCATGTAACTTGTATTCCTTTAATCTAAGTAAATTGTACCATATTTAACCTTATTTATAGTAGTGTTTTCAGTACTATGTTTTCATATAACAGAAAGAGAAAAGGTCACAATAATTATTGGCCTTCAATTGAAAGTTTTGTTTGATACAAGGATTATTATGTATGAGACTTGTGACAATGTTTTGGAAGCTTCCTGGTATCTGGTGCTTTTGACAGGTGTGGAGACTTCCTCTCATTAGTCTGAATGTTGGAGCCCAAAAGCTACCCTGGACTCCAGATGTGGAGAATAAACTTTTATATATATCTGTGTTAATAGGTAAAGACCCCCAAGATATTACTAGTAAACTGTGCTGCCTGATCAGACAGAGCTATGACAGATGCAGGAGCTGAGCAAACTTTCATCTCAGTTCAGGATCACAGGCATCTTCCCAAGAGCCCGGATATTCCCTTTCTAGACAGGAGTCAGAGTTCAAAATCTAGAAGAATGAGATTCTGTTTTCTGGATCTCAGGTACATGGTTGCAGTGCCTCCTGCCCAGAGTCAGGCACCAGTTTTGCTAAGATCTGAATAGTTGGCCTGGGTTTACAGGGACAGAAAAACAATAGAGTGAAAGCAGATTCAATTCAGCTTCATATACTTGTGGTTTCAGGATTGATATCAAGGTCTTTAATCCATTTTGATTTTACCTTCGTACATGGTGTTAGCTGGGAGTCTGAGCTTGCTTTTTTGCAAGTGGCTAACCAGTTGTGCCAACACTGTTGAAGAGGCAGAAAAAGTGTTTCTAATGTATTAAGAGCACAGGTGTAATTTCCAAGTTTCTGTCCTCAAAGAATCCTGTTATATGTTACAATGGCTGCAGTAAACCCCATTATTGTGAAAAGTCCGGACGACCTGACCCCCCCAATTGCCCAGCACAAAATAGTGAAAAAGGCACGTGCTCAGCAAATTGCAGGCAAGTTCCAATTTTAATCTGATCGATCAGAGGTTCGAAACATGCTCAGAGCAGAGCAGAGGTTGCGAACCCCGAGGTCTGAAATCAGGAGGGTTTTATACAGTTTTCAGGTGGGCTGTGTTATTTTTACAGCGGAAACAGGAATGGGCTTTGATATGGGGGAATCCAGAGATTTTGGGGGTAGGTGTGAGTAGGGATCCAGACTTCAAGTCTCCAAGTGAGCGGGATCCAGACTTTAAGTCTCCAAGATGTCTTCAGGACGATTAATGCAGGGTCTGTAAAACCATGGGGAGCCAGCAAATGGATCAGCACCTGTAGCTCAGTAGATAAGAGACAAGCAGGTAGTTAACATAAGGATAAATTGAGAGGAGGGTGAGGGGGGAACATTGCATTGCATGAGAAAGAGACAGACAACTCCCATCAGGAATGTGTAGGGGAAAATATGTTTTTCACTTCTTTCATTTCCCACTCCTTCTTGTTAATAATTCTAATCTTAGAATTAACACAGAAGTAACCACTGCTAGCCAAGAACATTGAAGGGATTTTGGGCAGACGGTTTCTCTTCTGTAACTACTTCCTGCTGAGGTGGGGCGGAGTTTCAGGGGTTAAGTTCAAGGTGCAGCAAGTGGTTACTCAGAGTTTTGTGGGTACTTCCTGATATTGCTGTCTTAGCACCATTAGCTTAACTTCCCCCACTTGAGTGCGGATAAAAGTTGCAACTCTGTTTACGATACAGGGTTCTACTGCAACTATTAAGAGTACACTTAGCAGTGGACCAAGTAGAGGCAGGAGGTAGGGGAGGATTCCTCCCCATAGAGACCATAACGGTTGATCATAGAGTTCCTCCCTTCGCTTTGCTAATTCTTCCTGGTGTTTCTTTATTCTGTCTCGTACTATTCCGGATTTATTAACATAAAAGCAACATTCTTCTTGTAAAGCTAGACACAATCCTCCTTTCTCGGCTAGGATTAAGTCTAGTCCCCTCCGATTTTGCAGGACCACCCGGGCGAGTGAGTCATGCTGGTCTTGTAGGTCCTGGATAGACTTGTAAACCTGCTGGATGTCTGAGGCCAGTCGATCAGATAACTTATTAAACCGGTCCAATGAAATTCCTAACCCTGCAGCTCCCATTCCTAATCCTCCGACCACCCCTAACGCAGCCAGCAGGGGTAGTAATACTACAGCCCTACGAGTTCGGTGTCCTCCCAGGAGGTCTATGCTGGGAAGAGGGACTGGTTCAGTTCCTGGGAGAACATCAATGTTGGGTAGCAGGAAGGCAGGTGCACAAATGCCTGTGCTATTTCTGGGTAACACTGGATAAGCCAAATTTCCTCCACAGACCCAGACCTGTCCTGGGGGGAGGCATCCCAAGTCCAACGAGACTTTGGAGATATTAGAGCACCTTGTTGTTGGTACTTGCCCTAAATCTATGGTTAGTGAGTAATTTCTAACATAGCAAGTGGAGGAGTCAAATCCCTGAGGGATTACTTTAAAGGGCTTGGTATAGGTACAGTTTGAAAAGCTACTTATATTTGGTTTAGGCACAGGTATTGCTAATGGCCAATCGTTATTCATTTTCATGCATAGCCAGCAGTCAGCCGCTAAGCTTGGGTTGGTTTGATTTAATAGCTTGTGAATGTACTTTAGAATGTCGTGTATATTTGAATCCAGATCCTCATTTAGCATCCTAGCTTGAAGGGAGGGGTGCTTGGGCCAGTTTGGCATTAGGTTATAAACTTCCTTTTCGGCCCATTTTATGGCTTCCTTTTCTTTTTCTTGATCTGTGGGCCCTCCCCCATCTGATATATGTAAAGGGGCTTTTAGAGGCCAGCAGACCACATCTCCAATATTTGCTAGACAATGTGCTGCCCCGTATGGAGTTTTAAAAGTTTCAGGACCCCACTCACCTCCCGTGCTCCCCTTGTAGGTATCAGTTAGTTTCGCCACCAGGTAGAGTTGGCCATTTTTAACGCACTGCTGATAGGTTTTATAGCACCGTGAGTGTACCTGAGTTAGCTCTACACATCCTGGGGGGCAGGTTCCTTTCGTGTCCGGGGGAAGGGGTTGGGGTTTTTGCTTACATACCCACTGAGCCTTGATTTCACCTGTGGAAGCTGATGGCTTGAGCTGGAGATAGGCCGTTTTAGTGCCACAGTCGACTGCCTGTGTAGCTCGGTACTCAGGTTTGAACTGATGACCTCCGGGGCAGTCACAGGGGTTACCGTAGAGAGTCCTTAACAGCTTTTGGTGTTCCACTGGCCGATCAAACCCCCCTAAGACTGGGGGCATTAGAAGTAACCACAGGAGTTGAGGCAGGAGGAGCAGTTTGCTGGTGTTTAAGCCGGATTTTGAGCGGGTTTTCTGCTCGCTCCACTGCCCACTCATTCTGATTAAATTCTATTGGTGCTGGCTTTAAATGTGAGGCGTGTATCCACGCCGCAATACCGTCTACCTTAACTGCAGTAGGGGTCGTGAGGAGGACAACATACGGTCCCTTCCACCTGGGTTCTAGTGTTAGAGCACGATGTCGCCGCACGAGGACTGAGTCTCCTGGCTTGTAGTTGTGTGGTACTGTCAGGTCACCGGGCTCGTATGCTTGCTGAAGATTTTTCCAGATGCACTTTTGCAGCGTGGCCCAGTCGGGCAGTCAAGGGGGAAGAGGAAGCAAGAGAAGGTTCATAAGTATCAGTTATAACTTTTACTGGGGGAGGAGCCCCATATAGGATTTCAAAAGGGGTTAAACTACACTGGGAGGGGAGAGGGGTGTTTCGAGCCCGGAAAAGGGCTGAAGGGAGGAGGGAAATCCAGTCACTTACGCCAGTCTCTAGAGATAATTTAGTTAAAGTCTCCTTAATAGTTCTATTCATACGCTCTACCTGACCTGAGCTGTGGGGATGATAGGCACAATGTAGCTTCCAATTAATTCCCAGATCCCTGGCCAATCCCTGACTTACCTGGGCCACGAAAGCAGGTCCATTATCGGACCCGATTACCTGGGGAAGTCCGAACCTGGGGAAAATATCATCCAGAATTTTCTTAGATACCATTTGCGCAGTTTCATTTTTACAGGGGTAGGCTTCTACCCAGCCGGAAAAAGTGTCCACAAAAACTAATAGGTATTTCAGTCCATATTTGGTGGGCTTGATCTCGGTGAAGTCAATCTCCCAGTGCTGTCCAGGTCGTGTTCCTCTTAATCGTTTTCCCATTTTGATTCTTCCAGGGTAGGCATTTACCAGCTGACATGGCTGGCACGACTTAACAACTTGTTCTGCAAGTCTTTTTATTTCCTCGGGGCGCGTGCCCCCCAGCCAGTCTCTTGCAATTTCTAACATTTTCCTGGGCCCTAGGTGGGTGAGGCGATGGAATGTTTTTAGGTACTCTTGAATTCTTGAAGTTTTCTCTTGTCTAGGTACTTCCTTGAGTGGCAACAACCTTCTTGCCTCTGGGTCAGGCTCTTCTATTTCTTCCGGATCTAGTTCAGCAATTTTTGTAGTTTTCCACTCCGGCTTGAGTGGAGGTATAGGGATGTCTTCTCTGACCCATACTAATGCCTCCTCCTGAAGTGGCCTTGGTCCTGCGACGGGGCAGGGCAGTAGTCCCTCAGCTGCAGCCTTTGCCTCTGCATCTGCTTTTCGGTTCCCTGCTGCTACTGCTCCATTTCCTTTTTGATGCCCGGGGCAGTGAACGATGGCCAGTTCTTTGGGGAGTTGAAGGGCAGATAATAATTCCAGTATTTCCTTTTTATTTTTAATGTCCTTTCCCGCTGAAGTCAGCAGCCCTCATCTTTGATAAATTATGCCATGGACGTGGGCGGTTCCAAAAGCATACCGACTATCTGTGTAGATGGTGGCTTTCTTCCCCTTTGCTAATTTTAAAGCTTTTGTTAATGCAATTAGTTCTGCCCGCTGAGCAGAAGTTCCATCTGGCAGCCGTTGGGCCCAAACCACTTTATGATTGCTTACTACTGCTGCTCCGGCTCTTCTTTCTCCTCCTTTTACAAAACTGCTTCCGTCTGTAAACCATATCACATCTGACTGCTTTAACGGCTGGTCCTGGAGGTCTTTTCTGGTACTGCTTTTCTCAGCCAGTATGTCTTGGCATTTGTGCAGTATCGGCTCTGCTTCTTCTTCAGGCAGCAGAGTGGCCGGGTTTAAGGTGGCAGGTACTCCGATATGAATTCTGTCTTTGTCTAGCAGAATACTTTGATAGTGTGTAATTCTTGCGTTTGAGAGCCACGGGTCCGGAGGTTGGCTGATGATGCTTTCCAGTGCATGTGGGGCTACTATAGTTAGCTTTTGCCCAAGGGAGATCTTGTCAGCATCTTTTACCAAAAGGGCCACGGCTGCAATTGCCCTAAGTCACTTGGGCCAGCCACTGGCTACTGTGTCCAATTTCTTTGATAAGTAGGCAACTGGTCTTTTCCACGGCCCGAGTGTTTGGGTTAAGACGCCTCTGGCCACCCCGCCTCTTTCTTCCAGAAATAAAGTGAATGGCTTACTCACATCAGGTAGAGCCAGCGCTGGGGCGGACAGCAGGGCCGTCTTGATTGCATGGAAGGCTTGTTGGCAATCAGGAGTCCATTCAAATGCTGCATCTCCCTTTGTGAGATGGTATAGAGGTGCTGCCAGGTTGACGAAACCCGGAATCCATAAACGGCAAAACCCTACTGTTCCCAGGAACTCACGCAGCTGACGCTGTGTTGTTGGTGGCGAGATTTGGGCAACTACTTTTTTCCGAGCCTCCGTCAGCCATCGTTTGCCATCACGTAGGGTGTATCCTAGGAATGTTACCTCCTGTCTGCATAATTGGGCCTTCTTGGCAGAGGCCCGGTATCCCAGCTGGGCTAGCTCTTGTAGCAAATCTAGAGTGGCTTGCCTGCAACTGCCCTCGGTTTCGGCAGCGATCAACAACTCATCGACATACTGCAACAGAGTTACCTGTGGGTGTTGTTCTCGAAAAGCACTTAGGTCCTGATGCAAAGCTTCATCAAAAATGGTGGGGGAGTTTTTAAATCCTGCGGGAGTCGTGTCCATGTCAGCTGGCCTGAGATGCCAGCCTCCGTGTCTGTCCACTCGAAAGCAAACAACGGCTGGCTAGCTGGGTGCAAGGATAAGCAGAAGAAGGCATCTTTCAAATCCAACACAGTGTACCAAATTCTGTCTGGACTGAGGGTACTAAGCAGATTGTAGGGGTTGGGCACCGTAGGGTGAATGTCTTCCACCCGGGCATTAATTGCCCTCAAGTCCTGTACTGGTCTATAGTCCCCGGAGCTAGGTTTCTTGACAGGGAGGAGTGGAGTATTCCATTGGGCCTGGCATTTTACCAGAATTCCTTGCTTAAAGAGCTTTCTGATGTGGGGAGTTATTCCCTGCTTTGCTTCTTGACTCATGGGGTATTGCCTGATTCTTACAGGGGTTGCGGTTGCCTTTAATTCCACCACTACTGGTGCCTATAGTTTTGCCAGCCCTAGTCCAGCAGTCTCGGCCCATGCTGCTGGTGCTATTTCTAACCACCAGTTCAGATCTGTTTTGGAGGTATGGATTTCTTCCTCAAATATTCTATACTCGTCCTCAGCTCTCATGGTTAAAATGGATGTTCCAATAGGTTGGACTTTTGGATTCCTAAAAATTACCTCAGGGCCTGTTTCCTCAAAAGTAATTTGTGCCCTTAATTTAGTTAATAGGTCTCGACCCATTAAAGGTGAAGGACAGTCTGGAATGATCAGGAAGGAGTGCTTTATTTCTCCTCTCCCCAGATCCATTGTACGACTAGTAGTCCAGGGTCTGTACTTGCTTCCATTTGCTCCCTGTACTAAAGTTAGTTTGTTTGCCAATGGCCCTAGTGGTTTCTTCAGGACTGAATATACTGCTCCTGAATCTAACTCAAAATCCACGGGAGTCCCCTCCACTTTAAACTTAGCCCTGAGCTCTGGGAGGGGATTGGAGCCCCGACCCCCTCATTCGGAGTCTATTGCTAGGGTCTTTGTTGAGCGAGGTTTTGGGGGTTGGGAGCACTCCCGTGCCCAGTGCCCTATCTATCCACATCGAACACACTGGTCCTTCTCGAGCTTGCGCGGCTTCCGTCGTGATCCTAAATCGCGACGCGGGCCTGAGCTCCATCCCGGGTTCTTACGTGGGCCCAGGTCCCTGTCTGCCCTTTCTGCACTGACTGCTATGGCCAGGGCTTGTGCTATTTCCTTAGTTCTCCTGTAATCTCTCCGATCTTCCTTCCGCTCTCTCTCTAATCTTTCTTTCTCTTCCTCTTCCTTCTTACGCTTTTCTCTCTCTTCTTCCCACTCTCTACGTTCCTTTTCTAACCTTTCTTCTCTCTCTTCTTTTGTTTCTCTTTTCTCATATATCTTCTCTGCCTCTTTTAACACATCCTGCAAATTTTTGCCTTATATGTTTTCTAGCCGCTGTAACTTCCTTCTAATATCTGTTGCTGACTGTCCTACAAAAGCCATGATTACTGATGCCTGATGGACCTCAGAAGCAGGGTCAAATGGGGTATATCGCCTATATGCCTCCATTAGTCTTTCTAGGAAGACAGCTGGTGGCTCCTCTGGCCCTTGTATTATTTCTTTCACCTTGGCTAAATTCGTGGGCTTTCTAGCAGCTTCCCAGAGACCTCTCATGAGTGTCTGGCGATAAGTGGACAGATGTTCCCTACCTCCAGGAGCGTTGGGGTCCCAGTCAGGTCTGCGCAAAGGAAAGATGTCATCTATTTAATCAGGCCTGTCAGTGATTAGACCACCATTCCCAATCACATTTTTTTGTGCTGCGGCCAGGATTCTGTTTTGTTCCTCAGTAGTAAAAAGGGTTTTTATCAGTTGTTGGCAATCATCCCAGGTTGGTTGATGAGTATTCATTAGGGAGTCAAAAAGGTTAATTAACTTAGTAGGGTCCTCTGAAAAAGAAGGATGATTTACTTCCAATTGTACAAATCAGAGGAAGGAAAAGGCCAGTACTGTAAGGTAGGCATATTTCCACCATGCCCATCGGGCAAAGGAACATTGGGGACCACTGGTCTTAGTGGCATGATAGATGCTGCATGAGGGGCAGAGCTTTGTCCTCTTAGCTGGCTCCGGGTCCCTGCAGCTGGTCCTGTGTGTCCATCCCCTCCCTCTGAGTCAGGGGGGGAGGGTGGATAGTATGATTCCTGTCCGTCTGTTGTTAAAACAGAAGGTAGGCAAGGGACCCGGTCATGCCCCTTGGTTATTAGTGGTGGTGGTGGTGGCTGAGGAAGGGCAGTGGGAGCAGACAGTGTGGACGGTTACCCTCTCCCCAATGCAGGCGCTGCGGTGAGCCGCCACGCCCCCTGGTCTGCACTTCCTGCATTCCCGCAGATGGGGGCAGGAGCTGCGGTGAGCCACCACGTCCCCTGGTCTGAGTTCTCTGAACTCTCACAAGTTGAGGGAGATGCAGGGGGGGTAGACACTTCTCGCTGTGCAGACGCAGCAAGCAGCCACGCCCCTTGGCCTGCTCCCTGCTTCTCTACGCCCTCACAGGAAGGCACAAAGGGGACAGGTGTCTCCCGTTTCACAGATGCTGGCAGGGCAGGCATTGGTGGAGCAGATCTTTGGTCTGTGGGCCTGTAGGGAGGGGGCTCGAAAAGGAGAAGATCAGTTGTATCTGGATAAATGTTGGGGAACTGTGGTGGGCATAGAGGTGAGCCGGGAGGGGCTGGCTTCGTTATCTCCTCCGGGGCACCTCCTTCTTGGGTTCTTACAGGAAGAATGCTATGGTTAATAGGTGGGGGTAAGGAAGAGCGCTCAGGGTCAGGCAGCATGGCGACCAGGCTGTCGGGAGCTGTTGGAAACAGAAAGGGGCGCATCCATTCCGGGGGGGTTTTCACACAAATCTTCCCAAACAAGAATATAGGACTCCTGTTCTGGGCGTCCCTTGGGTTTGGCGCGGTAGATAACGCTTTTTACTTTCCGTATCATTGGCAAATGAAAAGAGCCTCCCTGAGGCCACCCTACATCAAAGGAGGGCCATTCGGAAGAGCAAAATGCCTGCCATTTTCTCTTCTTTATAACCCAAGACTGTTTCTTTGCTCTTTTCTTAACTTCTTTCCAATGCTCTAGTGTAAGAGTAAGTGGTGTGGATTGTACTTGTCCCATTGCTGCCTGATCTCACCAGCCTTATACACAAACAGCTGTTACCAAGCCTCTCTTTCACACAGAATACTTGACAGCAATGTATCAAGCCCTCTTTCCACACTGAACAGTATAACAACCAACAAGGAATAAAAAAATAAAACACAATACAGAGTCCGATTTGAAACACAAAAACAAGGGTAGGGTGTTCCGTAGAGAGAAAACAACACACTGGGATGAGTGTGCCAGAATACACGGCTGGGTCAGCCCAGTCACAAGTAGGGGGACAGAGAGAGACAGTCGCAGAAGACATAGAAGAAGAATGTCCGACCACTAGAGGGAGTAGTGTATTGCTTAAACCAATGTGTTCCTAGCCGGCTCTCAGTTTTGCTGGAGGGCAAATCTATCTGGAGAGATTTGTCTGAGACCCCTTTGTTCTTCACCAGGATTTATCTATCGGACCACGTCTTTTATGGAGAAGACGGGAACCTGGCTCCGGGGGAGTTTTTTGGTCGGACTCAGTAGTGTTAGTTTAGATACAGTTAGAGAGAGATCTTAAACAGAAAGTTTTTCGGCGTAACAATCAATGGACGAGCCCCCAACGGACTCACAATAGAGAAACACAATGACAATATCAGAATTGCCAGATATTCAACTCAAATTGCAAGCCAATATTCCAACAACAGTTTCAAATCCAATAATAGCGGCAGAAAGCGACCCTACAATGCAGCATGCCAACACAGACCTCTTCCTGCAACCAGGGAACGTCTTCCCTGTTGCCTTGAATTGCCTCCTAGGCCCCCTGGTGCGCGCTTCCAGGGATGTGACTTTGCGTTGGGGTCCATCGACTCTTTTGCCACTCGGTATACGAGTCAAGTGGGAATCTCAGTCTGGGATTCCAAAGCCACACTTCCACGATTAAGCCTCCTAGTCGAATTACCAGGTCTGTTTACAATAGCAATGCAAAACGGCGCTTCCCACAGATAAACCCAGAGCAAAGCACGCGGGGAGCTAGAGAGTGAGCTAAGGGGGGGAGGAGGGAGAAGGGATCCCAGGGAACTTACCAAGCAGACCTTGTTCACTCGTCCGGCTCGGGCGGGGTGTGTAAGGGTCTCCTGGCTGGCTCGCCAAAAACTGAAAAGTCCGGACGACCCGACCCCCCCAGTTGCCCAGCACAGAATAGTGAAAAAGGCACGTGCTCAGCAAATTGCAGGCAAGTTCCAATTTTAATCTGATCGATCAGAGGTTCGAAACATGCTCAGAGCAGAGCAGAGGTTGCGAACCCCGAGGTCTGAAATCAGGGGGGTTTTATACAGTTTTCAGGTGGGCTGTGTTATTTTTACAGCGGAAACAGGAATGGGCTTTGATATGGGGGAATCCAGAGATTTTGGGGGTAGGTGTGAGTAGGGATCCAGACTTCAAGTCTCCAAGTGAGCGGGATCCAGACTTTAAGTCTCCAAGATGTCTTCAGGACGATTAATGCAGGGTCTGTAAAACCATGGGGAGCCAGCAAATGGATCAGCACCTGTAGCTCAGTAGATAAGAGACAAGCAGGTAGTTAACATAAGGATAAATTGAGGGGAGGGTGAGGGGGGAACATTGCATTGCATGAGAAAGAGACAGACAACTCCCATCAGGAATGTGTAGGGGAAAATATGTTTTTCACTTCTTTCAGAGAAATATAATATTGGGATAACATATTTGTATAAGAATATATGAAAACATCATATTAATATACAAAACCTAATTTTTCTTAAAAATGCATAGGTGAGAAATCATCATTCTGAAGACTATCTGCAGAGTGTTTTAATGTGTCTGTCTCTGGGCAGAAAGAGCAGGAAGTAATGTCCTGACTTAAGGGTAAACGATAAGACACACTGCTTCAGTACTGAAACTGGTGGCCACCTGTGTCCCTTGGGATGAGCATGCTCTCTGGGGACAAAGTTCTGCTTTCCCAGAGGAAACTGAAAGATAACCATCCCTCAGCTGTGCTGCTCCCACACAAACCCTCCACCCCTCTGCCTGCCCAGCAGGTCCAGCCCCCTCTCATTTGCATGTCTCATAACTCCCTGCCCAGGACACTCAAGAACACTGGGTTTCCCTATACAGGCTCTGTCCCAGTCAGGACATACAGTGGACATGAGGGCCGTAGTGCAGCTCCTCAGCTTCCTGCTCCTCTGGCTCCCAAGTGAGGTGCAAATCCAAGGCACACTGGGCTTAGTGCTCACTAGGCTTCAGAGAAGGAAATGAAGTGTGATGAATGGTGGTAATGAGTGTTTCTCTTTTCTCTCTCAGGTGCCAGGGGTGACATCCAGATGACCCAATCTCCATCTGTGTCGGTTTCTCTGGGAGAGAAAGTCACCATCAACTGCAAGGCCAGTCAGGGCATTAGCAAGTATTTGAATTGGTTTCAGCAGAAACCAGGGGAAGCTCCTAGAGAACTGATATATTGGGCCACCAATTTAGATACAGGTGTCCCTTCCTTATTCAGTGGCAGTGGATCAGGGACAGATTTCACCCTCACCATCAGCAGCCTACAGTCTGAAGATGCTGCCAATTATTACTGTCTGCAGCATATGAGTTATCCTCTCACAGTGATACAGGCCACAATATAAACCCCTAGAGTTGAGCTGTGTGAGGTTGGACAGCCCCAGCTGTTCCTCCTAAGAGTCAGATACAACTAAGCTCTGATGTGATGAAGATTGTAGATCTGGCTCAAAGGGGTTTCTGCATATCCCAATTCTCTCCCCTCACCCTCATTCCAGCATCATAGACATGAAAATAATTCTGCCAATGTGACAACATTAGATGGTGTTAAACACAAAAATTTCAGTGATAATATCAGTCAGGGTCAGAAGACTGGAAAAAAAATCACGCGAGTGTCCAAGCAAGAATTGTTTTTAAAAGAAAATAGTCATATTACTTACAAAATGTGGCCAATCATACAGATATTTTCTATGAGACTTGGCTAACTAGCATTCAGGATCTTCTTTTGTTATAAGTCCACATGCCTCTCTCAGGGGTACAGTATCATAGTTTCTACACCTACATTAGCACCCTTCACCAAAGCCCATAGTGGACAAGAGGACTCCCTCTTGGTGCTAAATAATGTAACAGTTTGAACTGTGTCCAGCTGTACAGTACCCTACAAAGAAGTTTCACTCCCCTAAAATACTCTAATCCACCATTTGTTATTCCCACAATCTCTGAAAAAACTGAGGCCTTTACTTGCTCCATAGTTTTAACACTTCCAGAATGCTATGAATGTGACCTGTTTCCGGTTACTTTTTCTCCTTTGTATTCTGCACCTAAGTTTAGTCTTTCTTTCATGTCCCTTTTATCTTATAAAGTCTTAGGAGCTTTAGTAATAGAACTGTGAACAAGATGCTTACTTTGCAACAGCTGACCTGGATTAGATCCCAGCACCATATATGGTTCCAGTGCCCAGCCAAGAGTGATTCCTGAAATAAGAGCCAGGAGTAAAAACTGGGGACCTCCAGGTGCAACTCAAAAACAAAAACACAAAAACAAACAAAAAAATTTTTTCAGGTTTTTACAAGATAGTTTTATTGAATGAGTTTCATAATGCAATACACCTAAAGGAAATAACAATACAATGGAATGGCAATAGAGGTCTCAGGATTTTGAAAAACCATGGAGATTAAAATCCTTAAGTAGGCTGTTTTCTGCTGTGTGACCTGAAACACAGTAGACATCTTGGGCCTTATCTTTGCTGTCCTGCAGGCTGGGATTTAGATCCTCTCCACCAGAAATTAAAAAAAAAAAAAAAAACAACTTAGAGCAGAAATCAATGAAGTAAAAATCCAAAGCACAATCCAAAAAATTAACGAAAGCAAAAGTTGGTTATTTGAAAAAAAAATAAACAAGATTTAGAAACCACTGGCAAAACTCATAAAGAAAGCGAGAGGGAGAAACTTGATAAACTGTATTATAATTGAAAATGGGGAGATCACTATAGTTATTGCAAAGATTCAAAAAGTAATCAGAGACTACCTCGAGAAACTCTATGCCACAAAACATGCGAACCTGGAAGAAATGGACAAATTTCTGGACTATTATAACCTTCCATGGCTGAATAAGGATAAGGTAGCATATCTAAACAGTCCCATTACTATTGAGAAAATTAAAATGGTAATTAAATATCTGCCCCAAAAAAACAGAATCCCAGGCCCAGTCACTAATGAATTCTTTTAAACCTTTCAAGAGGCACTATTACCAATACTTTTCAGGCTTTTTCATAAAATTGAAGAAATAGGAACACGTCCAAATAGTTTCTATGAAGCTACCATCACCTTTTTACCGTGATTATAGGAGCATATTTCAGAAACAGGCTGTAATTCAGGGCTCAGGATTATATGTCCTATAATAGGATGTGAGATGGTGGAGATGGTGCCTGGTCTCTGCTGTGTTTCCCTCCCAAGTGGAAGTATTTCTTTGTGTATGTCCATCATGGGAACATTTTGTTCTGAAGTGTTGGGAAAGCGGCTGGATCCAGGGAACATTGTCACTCTGGCCCCATTTTTTTTTTTTTTCTGTTTTTTGGGCCACACCCGGCGGTGCTCAGAGGTTACTCCTGGCTGTCTGCTCACTGCTCAGAAATAGCTCCTGGCAGGCACGGGGGACCATATGGGACACCGGGATTCGAACCAACCACCTTAGGTCCTCTATCGGCTGCTTGCAAGGCAAACACCACTGTGCTATCTCTCCGGGCCCGCTCTGGCCCAATTTTGATGTTATTTTTGAAAGTAGTGCTTTCAAAAGTAGATTACAAGTCACATCCATATTTAAAGTATAAATTCACTGTGGTCAATAAATTGGCATTCCACAAATGCTATGCTGTAAATGATGATGGTAAAGTCAGATCCCAAGATGTAGAAGTCACTGGTGAGATTGATCTCAGGCGAGTAGAGCACTCACAAAGAAACACCACCAGTCACTTCTGGAGAGTAACTCCATTTATTGTAGGTGGGAAATGGAAATTTACATTAGGGGAAAATGTGATGTGGACTATGTGCCAACCAAAAGACAGATAGGTTGTGAGAAGAGATTAAAACAGGATGTATGCTTCTGATTTAAGAAAGACAGTGTAAGGGAATTAGAGAAAGCAAATAAAGGGTGTGTGCTAAAGGTGATTAGCTACACTATGCAATGTTTTTTCCAAAAAATAAAAATATTTTGTAATCACCATTTTTATTTTTTCTTAGACCCTCGTTTATTTAGTGCAGTGTAACTTAGTCAATTATTGCTGTCATTTCATAGAGGATTATTCTCTAACCCTCTGATACTCACTTCCAATAAATATTCCCTCAAGTCAGAGTTTATCAAGTTTTGTTTATTGTTTTAGGGCCAATTCTAGAAGTAGTTAGGGTTTACAACTGATTCAATGTTTTGGAAATTGTTCCCTGAGGTTTGTGAGGGAATCACATAGCACTGAGGATGGAACTAGGTATCCCACATGCCATGTATGTCTCAGTCTTCTGAGCCACCTCCCCATTATGATGCATGTTTATGATCTAGATTGAATGGATCTTATTAAGTTACTTTGTATAAAATATATGGCCTACTTTATTGAGTGTTTCTTTAATACTTTTATTGTGATCGATGTGAATTACAAGTCTAAGTATAAGCAGCACAGTAAGGCCTGTAGTAAATTTGACACTAGGTAATTGACTGCTACTACCAGTAACTCAAAAAGTGTCACTCTATCGTTTCAAGTTTTCTGCATGTTTTACACAATCTTTGAACTGTTGCCACAGTCAGAAGGGTGGACTATGGGGCCGGGCGGTGGCACAAGAGGTAAGGTGCCTGCCTTGCCTGCGCTAGCCTTGGACGGACCGCGGTTCGATCCCCCGGCGTCCCATATGGTCCCCCAAGCCAGGAGCAACTTCTGAGCGCATAGCCAGGAGTAACCCCTGAGCGTTACCGGGTGTGGCCCAAAAACCAAAAAAAAAAAAAAAAAAAAAAAAGAAGGGTGGACTATTTTAGAGTATTGAATCTAGTCTTCTGTGCTTCTGTGCTACTGACTTCCTGTAGGTCATCCTCTCAACTGATCGTGATCATAACTGAGGCAGATTCTCAATGGACATATTCAGCCTCTCTCACATCTTTGCCCTGAGCATGTCTGTATTTACATATAATACTGAAGTCACTAATACAGTCAAATGTTTTGTCAAATTATGCCTGACTATAGGCCTATTTATGAACACGTAAACGTGAGACAATTTTTTTTTGTTTTTGTTTTGTTTTGGGGCCACACCCAGTGATGCTCAGGGATTACTAATGGCTATATGCTCTCAGAAATTGCCCCTGGCTTGGGAGACCATATGGGATGTCACGGGATTGAACTGGGGTCTGTCCTAGGTTAGCACATGCAAGATAGACACTCTATGGCTTGCACCACCGCTCAATGCCCTGAGACAAGAATTTAATACAGTTTTGTCTCTTCAATATTTTTCACTGTCTTAAAGCCTAGAACGTTATTGGTCACTGGATTTGTATTACTCTTATCATATAATCATCACTCCCTTTAATTGGTTTATAAAATAAAGTTGGTATAGTAATTTTCTGATATAATAATATAAAATAACCATTTGTTTTGAATTCTAACCATGTAGGGTAACTACACGGGAACCACATAGTTGCAGTGTTGGGGCAGCTATTTTCTGAGAGCAAAGATGTGAAAGAGTAATATCAATTTCACATGAAGTTATATGAAATAAATATAGCCTCTAATTATAGACAGGAAAGTGCTAATAAAACAATTGATAAATTTCATCATGATTGATGGAAATTAAAAGATCATACTAATATAACAAAGTGTTGAATGAAATGTGAATCAACCAAGATTTTATTTTACATATTTATTTTTATTTTGAGGAATGCCTGGTAGTGCACAGGGGTGATTCAACACTGCACATCAACCTGATTTTTCAAGATGAAATTGTGTCTTTGGGGATAAAATGAATAGAATAGGGGGTGTTTTTTGAAGAAAATGTGAAAGTTAGGGCCTGGCACGGTGGCACTAGAGGTAAGGCCTTGCAAGCACTAGCCTAGGACGGACCACGGTTTTATCCCCTGGTGTCCCATATGGTCCCCCAAGCCAGGAGCGATTTCTGAGAGCATAGCCGGGAGTAACCCCTGAGCATCAAACGGGGTGGCCAAAAGACCAAAAAAAGTGAGTGGAAAACAAAGGCTCACTTATGTAATATGAAGAGTAACATTTTTTTTGTTTTTTTTTTAATTTAATTTTATTTAAACACCTTGATTACATACATGATTGTGTTTGGGTTTCAGTCATGTAAAGAACGCCACCCATCACCAGTGCAACATTCCCACCACCAATGTCCCAAGTCTCCCTCCTCCCCACCTAACCCCTGCCTGTACTTTAAACAGGCTCTCCATTTCCCTCATACATTCTCATTATTAGGAAAGTTCAGAATGTAGTTATTTCTCTAGTTAAACTCATCACTCTTTGTGGTGAGCTTCCTGTGGTGAGCTGGAACTTCCAGCTCTTTTCTCTTTTGTGTCTAAAAATTATTATTGCAAGAATGTCTTTCATTTTTCTTAAAACCCATAGATGAGTGAGACCATTCTGTGTTTTTCTCTCTCTCTCTGGCTTATTTCACATTTTAAGTCATGAAATAAATCAGGTTGGTAGAAGTGAATTCTTACAGTTCTGATCCATTTTTTAGAGGACCAGTGTATATATGTGTATATATCTGTATGTATATGTATACATATGGCTTGGATATTTGTGCTGGTAGAATATAGTGAATTGTAAACTCTTATACAATGATATAGTTATATAATTATAATTATATACTTTATATAGATTGTAATCATGTGATTATATAATCATACAAGATTATCTTATATGCATAGGATGTATAGTGCCATATTAAGGTGAAATATATAAGCCAAAGTTTTTAACATTATAACGACTTAACAAGGACTTTTATGCAGAAATCATTTTCTTCCTCTAGTTATAAAACTATGTTAATAGCTCCAAATAGCATGCAGAAATCTTGACAATAACATTGGATTCTTGACAAAAGTATCAGCTTGTTGCATTTATCTGCCATGAATTTTATACTCACTAAAAATGTAAATAAATGTGATTTTTTTGGGGGGTGTCACACCAGGCGACACTCAGGGGTTACTTCTGGCTCTGTCAGGAATCGCTGCTGGCAGGAACGGGGGACCATATGGGATGCCAGGATTCGAACCACCATCCGTCCTGGATTAGCTGCATGCAAGGCAAATGCCCTACTGCTGTGTAATCTCTCTGACCCAAATGTGCTCCTTCTTTGATATCAACAAGTCCTACAGGATCTCAGTAAAGTGGGTACATTTTTGTCTGTATCAGACTCATTGAGCATACCTGTCATTATGAATTCAGTTTATTTGGACGAGGGAAAGGCAATTTCCAACTCTTGATTATAACAGTTTGAAGCTATTAACCTAATTAGATCAAATACAGAGAAATCTTGATTCTCCCATGTCCATCCTCAAGTTTGAGATTGTACACAAGATTGGGTGTACACATGAGAATGTACACACAGAAGCTATGAGAGACAGATCATTCTGTTACTTGCGTGCCTGAAGTTCACCTGGATACATATTTACATGGCAAGAGATTGGGATGAGTCAGAAATGTACTAATCGTCAGAGACTCAGTAACACACACACACACACACACACACACACACACACGAATTATCCATAGTAAGGTAAAAAATGTTCCAACTTAACTTCTACCATTCAGTCTTGCTCATTTTTTTCATGAATAGAAGATAGCTTAGTCATTTTGCCCACAAGAGAAGTGACTCCCTGCGGGAGGTCTTTTCAAATTCATGTACCCACATACATTTGCATGTTCCCCCCTAGGGAGGATCTATATTTGAGAGTCTGGCATAAATTTGAGCTCTCATCGTGTTTTCATGTATCAAGGTTTCTCAGTTCAACTTTCAAAATGAGGATCCCTGATCATCTTCTGGGTCTGCTAATGCTCTGGATCCCAGGTAAGGGCAGCAGGCAGCAGAGAAAGCAGGATGGACTCAGAGGGAGCATGCCTGTGAGTTTCTTAGAGTGTGTCAGGCTCGTTTGGCTTTTCTCTTTGGATGGGAATGCGCTGGTTAGGGCAGTGAGAGCAGAAACATGAAGAAGTGGGGCTGGCACATGTAGACTTCAGAGGCCACTTTTCTTATCACTGATGTCTCCCCTTCACTGTGAAGACAGTATCTTACCAAAAATACCTCACAAACAGGCAGAACTACAAATGACCTGTGATGTTTGAATGTAAACTTATGAGTTTAAATCTCAGTTTTTCCAGGAGCCAGAGGTGATATTGTGCTGACCCAGAGTCCACTCTCCATGTCCGTCGTCTCCAGAGAACCAGCCTCCATCTCCTGCAAGTCCAGTGAGAGTCTGTTGCACAGTAACGGAAACACCTATTTGAACTGGTTCCATCAGAAGCCAGGCCAGCCCCCAAGGCGCCTGTTCTATAAAATTTCCAATCGAGACCCTGGGGTCCCAGATAGATTCAGTGCCAGTGGTTCTGAGACAGATTTCACTCTTAAAATAAGTAGGGTGGAACCTAAAGATGTTGGAGTTTACTACTGCTTTCAAGGTACAAAGTCTCCTCACACAGTGATACAGCCCTGAACACAAACCTTTCTGCCGTGCCTCGGACAGATGCCCAACATGTTTCTGGCTGATTAGGAGACAGCATGTTCTCTGAGTCTCTGAAGAGGAAGACATTCAGATCTCATGAGAATAGGTTGCAGCTGTGGGCTCTGGACCATGAGAGCCCCTGTGGTACAGTACTTCAGACACCTCAGAGGTCAGAGGAACAGCCATGGCACGGAAGAGCAGCTGAGGGATGGAGAGACTTCTGTACTGGGAAGGACCAGGAAGTTGCTCATAATCTACCCTCCCTGTCTACATTTGTCAGTGGAATCTAACTAACCCAATTAGTAGACCAGTTATTGGCAAGAAGAGATGAAAGCATAAAGGAATTTACAGTTTAGATTCTGTTTTTTGGAGGATTCTACTTGGTAACAGTGTAGATGGATATTTCCCCACTTTCTCAACTTTTTAACTTAAACAATAATATAATATGTGATAGAAACATAGTATGTATATTCACTTTTGGAGAGAATATTTACTTTTTTAAATGTGGTTCTAATTCACAATGTTGTTTTGGTGAATTTCCATGCATATAGTTCCAGAACCACATCTATCAGACATTTATATGTCTGTTTTTATGTTATTCATGTTATTCTAAGTATAGTATATAGATTGTATATATTATATCAGAATTATAATACAGTGCTATGACATATATGTTCCACAAGGGGTTGTCAAACATTTTTATCAGGGTGCCAGTTCACTGTCAACTGGACTGTGGAAGTGCCAAAATATACTTTATAAAAAAATTCCCATGCACACTACACAAATCTCATTTTGAAGTAAAATTTAAAAAGTAACAAATATAGTATTTAAAATGAAAAAAAAAACAGTTAAATCAACAAACTTAACAGTATTTCAAGGTAAGTATGGCCTGCTTTTGGTGGGCCATAGATTGAGGACCCCTGTCGGAGACTGAAAAAAGGATTCAAGAGACAGAGAGAAAAAGGGAAGTTGGAGAATGAAGCACATCCCACACTTTCACACTGTGTAAAGAACTAGTTGGCTGCTAAGCAGGACAGGCAGAAGCTGCAAAACCATCTGGTGGGCTGGATAAATGTCCTCAGCAGGATGCATGTGGTATGTAGGCCTATAGTACACTGTACCGTATTACATATAGTTTATATAAATTTTATATTAATAATGACATTGTTATTTTTACTATTAAAATCTCTGACATTAATGCTTTTGAGAAATATTCCTCCATAATCTATTATCAGTAAGAGTATGAATGAGATACTTAACGAATATTGACAATGATAGGGAGTGATAGAAATAGAATGCCTGTTTCCAAGGTAGGAAGGACAGAAATGGAGAATACTGGTGGCAGGAATGTTGCACTGGGAAAGAGGCTGTACAATATATGACTGAAACCCAACTACAAATATATTTGTAACTATGGTGCTTAAGTAAAGAAATTATTAAAAAATAAACAAATACTTTAATTTTGAGTTCTAAAGTAGATTTATATAAAGTCATGGACTGTGGTCTTGCGCTAAAGAAATCTTTAGCAGTTCCATAAGGAATTGATGCCCAAGAACTGTCTCTCCAGCCCACGTGGATACATTTGATGAGTCAGCTCTGGGAAGAGAAGAAAAGAATGAAGAGAATTTAAGAAGGCCAAGGCAGTTCTGGTCAGTGAAATGACAATGCTGAAAAGGAAGCAAGTCTCTGCAGATGTGGAGGAAACCTACCTCAGGACCAAGGTAGAGGGAGAGGGATAAATCTCAGATTCAAGGAGGATGCAAGAGTTAAGGAGACATTGGTGGAAATATCACAAGCTCTCTATTTTCTAGCTAATTTATGAACCATATTCAGATATTTTATAAACCCTTTCTCTCAGTACAGGTCTCTCTATTTTTCTATTTGATATTTATTTGGGTTTACTGTGCCATACCCAGTGATGCTAAGAAATTAGTTCAGAGAATGCACACACTTCAATCTTCTTCAGGGAGGCAGTGGAAAGTGGAGTTGCTGATAACCCAATGGATGAGTGTGGAATTTGGGGGAAGATTGGGGAGAAGAGATAGTGAGTTCAGAGCTGTCCCCAAAGCATATTCTCGAGACACCAAGTGACAGAAGTCTCAAAATAGGAGCAGCAGCTGGTTGGAGAGGTTAGTGTCCCTCGAAGTGTCTGTGATTCTGTAGTGCTTTCCTGGTGACAGAGTCTGCCTCTGAACTCACAGTCAGACCACAAAGGAGGAAATGCGAATGAATAGATAGAGTGAATCAAAAGCCAGGAGCACAGCCAGATTTTTCTGATTATTTGATTTCTATGTGTTGATGTTAGGGCGGGGAAGTCTGTAACAGTACTGATGGCAGGTTTGAGGCACTCTTGGCAGTTCTTGAGCAGTTAAGACAAATAGTTTTATGCATAGATCTGAGACTATGGAGTTGGATATGTCTACAATGGAGTGCACCTACCTTCACACTTTGATTTTGGAAATATTTTAAATGTTATTTTAAGTAGAAATTAATAAGTGGTTTCTAGAACACATAGAGTGACTTTTCCTGCAGTATAAATTCTGAGTACAACTGTCACCCACATTATTCATAAAAATAATGACTATCAGTTCAAAAAGCAGACCTAGGGCCATTTCACTGCAGATGGGATGAGAGAAAGAATATAGAGCCTAAAATGTTGCTTCTCCTTACTCATAAGCCTTCTAGTACATAACAGTGAGGCTGCATGTGACACTCAAGTGGAGTCATGCGGGGTCCTGAAGCCCCCCAGGGGGGCCCGGCCAGCAGGAATTAGCTGGGAAGACTTCTCAGACAACCGCACTCCTATTTTGCTGGGTAGAAGAACAACCACACCTGTAAAAATCTGAGAGAGGTTAATAATAAAGACCCAAGGCAGCGTCTCACTGCTCAAAGGCAACTTTATTTGACTACAGCTCCTTCTTATATAGTGAAGGAGAAGGGGGCAGTACAAAGGTGATGTCAGTCATACTTTTGGCGCGAAGGCCCATACAAGGCAAGGATATATTTCAGGTTTCAAGGAACAAAGAAAGTAAATCATGCTCTAAATAAGGAAGTGGGCAGTGGGCTAGGGGCTGGATGACCTTCAAGTTATGATGAACGTGCTGTTTCTATGGAAATTTCTAGTGACCTTCTAGCTGCATTCCTAATTGCTTGACTATCAGGAGGTGGTGCAAGATGTGCTTGCCTCAGTGATCTTGAACAGACAATGTAGCATACACTTATTGATAACAGCCTAGTTCACTCCGGAATGTGGTCTTAAGGAGTGAGGCCTAGTTTCTGATAACGGTACCAGGCAGCTTTGCTCTTCTCCGGGCTAGAGTTAATTATATCCTGCAGCTGCACATTCCTTTCTCTTTAGCTCAAAAACTTACAGCAAGACTGCATGTAGCCTTTAGGTGAAAGGCTGAACTAAGGCAGAAAGTATAGCAAAATAACCTCAAACAAGTCACAGTCCCCAACATCTCCCCCTTTCTCTTCTAATAAAAGAAGGAAAGTTGTGAACGGGTGGAAGAACCGTGTCTTAGGCTACAAGGTTTGACCAGGTCGGACACGGCCAAAGCCGCATTTAAAAGGTGGCTACAAGCGCCGTGGGTGTGCACAGAGATTCGAATTATGTGTTGTAGCCTTTTAGGGCCGTGTCCTAACTGGGACCTTGCTAAACCCGTCGTAGGTATCTCCACAGCCGAGAGCACAAGTACCGGAGCGAGCTCCGTTTGTTAGCTATGCGCTCTATCTCCTGAAAACTTAGTGGCTGGAAGGGCGGCTTGGTGACAAAAGCCAAGTTTTCACAGGAGTCACGTTGGGTTAACTGTTGGTAGTGAACTTGAACAGAGGTTTTTGCCGTCTCATCTACCTGGTTTTTAACAAGGGCAGTAAGTTTGCGGAAAGCCCATGGGTCAAAGGAAAGGAGCAGCATGAGGCTAATAAGAGGGCCCAAAATAGTGGACAGTAATGTATGTATCCAAGGAGAAGAGAAAAACCAACCCTGTTACCAACCTTGTTCTTCATCGAAATGTTTTTGGAAGTCTTTTATACCGTCACCAATGTGTTGAACGCTATTCCTAACTAATCCAGTTTTGTCTTTGAAAATACAACATTGTTCCTTAAGGGCTACACAGAAGTTTTGTCTTTGAAAATACAACATTGTTCCTTAAGGGCTACACAGACTCCCCCCTCTTTCATAAGGGCGAGATCTAAACCATGACGATTTTGAAGCACAACATATGCAAGGGAACTAACAGTATCAGTGAGAAATTGTAAGCTATGTTTGATTTCATTAATGTTTCGTTTTACAGCCTGAGTGAGAATGCGAAAATTGGACTGAGTGGAAACAAGGGAGTAAATTTCTATGCCAGCACTAGTAGTGGCGCCAACAGCAAGGAGGACTGCAAGGGTGACAGTTGTAAAGGGCTCGCGACGTTGTTGAAAGACGGAAGGATAAGAGTAGGGGTTGAGGAGAGAAGCTAAGCTAACAGCGTTCATAATCTGGGTCTGTGAGGGCTAGAGCAGAGGCATTTATAAGATTTAAAATAACTTGAGAGGAGGAGGATGGGCCAGAAGGCAGAGTTCGTAGCTCACAACTTGCCCAACAGTGAGTTAATGACGCTGAGGCTGAACTTTCCAGAGAAGAAGTTCAGAGTCATTGGTGTAGATAGGAGATTTAAACGTTGTGATGCTTTCATAAAACGGCAAAACCGGTGAATAGCAGATCGAACAGTGTTCATAGCTGGTGTTAGAGAGTGCCTGGGCAGAGGCATTGACCATTTGCAGGATGAGGTTCGAGGTGGAAACCGGACCAACAGGTTTGATGGTTATTTTAGGCATTAACAAAGCTAAAACATAATAATCATGATAAGCAAGAAACATTTCAGTAACAATATGGGGAGAAAATCCAGTGGAACAAACAAAATAAGTGGAGTTGGGGGCTTCAATGAAGATGGAAGAGTTGTTAACAATAATGGTTTGATTGCAAATGTCTGATTGTAGAACAGGGGGGCACATATATGGTTTGAGTAAGCAAAGTTCCACGACCGTGACTTGTTTGCAATGGAGGTTGTTGGTGGCAGTGGTGGGCATCCAAGGCAGCTAGGCAGAGTGTCTAATTCAGCATTGTCAAAGGTGGAGTCAGTTAGAAACAGGTTTGCAGGAATGGCGGCTAGCAGGAGGTATATAAGAAAACAGCTTGGCAGGAGGCAAAATGGTTACTTCATATAAAAATTAAGAATTTACTTAGTCCTTTGGCTTGGGTTTACAGGCAGAAAACATTAGCAATTTACATTACACTAGTTATTTTTGAATACCACGGGAATGTTATTTGACCTCTGTTAGACTTTGGCATAAAAGAAAATTTATAATTAACAATTGCTAATTAAAAAAAATTTTTTTAAACTGAATATAAAGGATTTTTCTTAAACTTCTAGTTATTATGTTAAAGCTGGATGCTATTTTTTAGCTATAAATACATATTCTATAGGCCTGAACTTACACATAACAGGAAAGCCGGGTGACTGCAAAGTCCAGAAATTCTCCAGGGAAAAGTTATCCCCGATGGCCATTGAGAAATCTGGGGTTTGCCATCTCCCACACCTTCCGCCATGTTCTTAGAAGGACAAAGCTAGCTTAATACATAATTTTTAACACATGATTTTTAGTTGCAAGATGCCAGTTTGTGAACTGACCAGACTGAACCAGGTTGAAAAAATTAATTGAAATTTGAAAAATGGATAAGGCTTTAAAAATTGTATTATTATAAAGTGTAGAGATAACAAATAAACAGACAAAACAAAACAACACTAAACACAACATTTTACACTTGTGGCCACTTTCATTCATCACAACAGACACATGAACAGACAAAAGGATTGATTTAAGACTTATTTATAAAAAATTGACAAGCGCTTTTAAATATTTAGTTAGCATGTTTGTGAGAAGAAAAAAAATTTTTTGTAGAAAAACTTTTTTAGTTTTGAGAAGTACTTAATGTAGATGGAGTGGAACTTTGCTGAAAATAAATTTTAAGGTTTAGATTTAACACAAAACATTTTTAAAACAATATTAATTTGAAGTTTAAAACATTAAGTAAAATGGTTAATGAGCACTGTAGAAGGAGTCTCTACTTGGAAGTATGAAATGATTTGCTGTAAATGAATAGGTTTTCTTTAAATTGGTTTTGCAGTAGAACAGTAAGACAGCTGCAATAAAGTGTTAAAATTTTTATGATTAAACACAATAGCATGAACTATGATTATTAAAGGTATAAAAACTGATTTTAAAAAACAAACAACTGTTTTTACTATGAAGACTTTAAGTGAATAATTTGTAAAAAATATTATATACTAAATTAACTAAATGCTTAGATTATTATAAAATATAGTTAAAGACATCTGATGTATTTACACACTTAGAACTTAAGACTAAAATTGTATTTAATACTAGTTAATTTGCTTATAAAGTTTAGTTACTTTTATATATTACTTATAAAATTATATATAATATATTTTTCATTTATATTATTTTTTCACTGCGACACAAATATACAGATTTGTATAATGTGCTGATATTTTGAATGCACTTAAAATAATAGTTCTTTCAATGCAGAAATAAAGAACAACCATTGCTGTAGCACAAAGTTAAAACTAAGGGTACTATAAAGCACACCTAGGTGTTCACTGTGCATTAAATTAACTATATTGTTTAAAAAGGCTAACCACATTATTTTTCACATAATTTTGTAAATACTTTAAAAATTAAAATAAAACTTTTAATAGAAATATAAGACTTAAATTTAACACTTTTGTGTTCGTTTGGATTTTAAAACACAAAGAAGTTTTTCTTTTACCAACATTTTGTTATCTGTAAAGTGACAGAATTATGACCTTGCTCTAAAATTTTCTGAGAGGCATGAAAAAAAAAGTTTATTGCTCTTATCTTCCTGTTGCTTTTTAATATTTTAATAATTACTTTACACCACTTAATGCACTAAACTTAATAACACATATCTGACGAAGTGTAGGGCTGACAAGGTGAAGCAGAGTTTTTCACTGATAACTCGGGGAGGGGCCAGCACAGTTAACAGCAGGAAGGCTAGAGGCAAATTATTTACAGTCCGCAGGGTGTAATGATATAGAGAAAAAAAAAGCAATCTTTTAAGATTAATTACTAATTTATTGGAATTAGAGGGAATGGCAACCGAAGAGGGGAGTCTGGGTTGTAAAAGCACCATGGGGATCATGGTTTTATTAATTGATTTGAGAATATGCAAGAGATGCCACTTTTCAGATTTCTTTTGAATAACAAAGATTGGGTATTTCAAGGTGAATTGGAAGGCTTAAAGTGGGAGTGGCAGGGCCTGAGCTGGCTGTTTCCCAAGGCTGGCAGGAAAGAGGCTGAAGGAGGCTGAGGACTGGTTTGAGCAAAATGTACTGAGTAAAGGGTACATTAGGCTCAGAAGTTTTAACAGCAAAGTGTAGATATCGCAAGGTTTTATGGCTTAGCAGATGATACTTTGTAATTATCCTGCTCACTGTGCCCTTAGAATTTTTTGTAGGCACTGCAGCAGTTTCTGTTTTATGGCACTCAGCCTCACTTTTATTAGTTTGTTCCTTTGAATTCTCAAGAGGGGGGCCTGGCCGTGGAATTCAGTGGGCAGAGGACAGACAACTATAGATTTAGGAGGGGGGGGGGGAACGCCTGAAGGGCAGAAACCTGTGAATTAAGAGAAGCAGCCTGTTTTTGAAGGCTTAAGATTTGTTTAAGATTTTTAATTTGGCCAAGTAGTTTCATTTCTATAGCTTTAAGAGGGGGAGCGGTGAGAGGAGGGAATCTGCCATGGTTAGGGACTGAGCGTCTTGGGCATTTAGAATTTTTCCCCTGGGGTGCGGGGGATCAGTGGGAGGCGTTTGAGAAGGTAGCTGCGGAGGCTGCTGAGCAGGCGGGGAGGGGGGGGGGGAGACTTTTTCCATTAGGGAGAAAGACAGGAAAGGTAGTAGCACTGGTTTTTGAGCTAAGAGCATTATCAAGTTTGTTAGAGAGGTGAGACACCATGGATGTAATTGTGGTGAGTTGGGAACTCAAGTCAGAAAGGGGGGGGAGGGAGAAAGCAGCAACAGTTTGTTGCCGCGTGTGGGGGAGCTGCTGGAATGCTGGCTCTGGGGAGCGACTTCCAGGCATAGAGGGCAGCAAGAGCCATGTTGGCAAGCTGGGACCTGGAAAGTGTGTGCTGTACCTTTAAGGTATGAAAAGAGGCGAGGCCAGCTATAAGAGCTTAGAGATCAGGATTCCTGCCTATCTGCAAGGGCTTTGCAGCGGAAAAAAAAGTTAACTTCCCAAGAGACAAAGAGTTCAGCTTTTAGATTCTAAGCAGGAGAGCGTGTAAGGGGCTTGGGGGCCATAGGAGGTTACGGCTTGAAACGGCTCTTTGAGGCTTTTCCAATTAAAGGCTTTGTATTGTTGCAATTGCTGGCTAAGGAGGGGAGGGTGGTGAGGGGAGTAAAGGTTTTGGTGGAACAGGGACAGAGCTGAAGCTAGGGAAGTGAAGGGCTGTTTAGGATTTTGCATAGAGGGTGCAGTGGCAGAAGTAAAGATGAAGGGTCAGAAGAGGAAGGAAACTGAGAGACAGAGTCAGAGCGAGAGGGAGCCCGGGAACACTAGATTTCTGGCAAACATCATGAACAAACATTAAAAAATTACAAATATCTTTTTTGGTAACCTCTATATGTCTGCGTTTCAATTCAGACTGTATATCTCGAATGAATTTAAGCTCAGTACTCAATGCGGCACCCATGGTAGCGGATCCTATGGGTGAAGCCCCAAAAGCCAATCAGGGGCGGCGATCAGAACGACTGGAAAAACTGCAGTTTAAATTTTTGATTAAGGCTAACTCGTTTCAACGCTTACCCTGATGAGGTATTTCCTGCGATTTACGAAACAGCTCCGGACTCGCCGACCTGTAGTCGTTCGGGGTGTGGCGGTGGTCTTCGAGCCCAGCGTTGGGCGCCAAAATGCGGGGTCCTGAAGCCCCCCAGGGGGGCCCGGCCAGCAGGAATTAGCTGGGAAGACTTCTCAGACAACCGCACTCCTATTTTGCTGGGTAGAAGAACAACCACACCTGTAAAAATCTGAGAGAGGTTAATAATAAAGACCCAAGGCAGCGTCTCACTGCTCAAAGGCAACTTTATTTGACTACAGCTCCTTCTTATATAGTGAAGGAGAAGGGGGCAGTACAAAGGTGATGTCAGTCATACTTTTGGCGCGAAGGCCCATACAAGGCAAGGATATATTTCAGGTTTCAAGGAACAAAGAAAGTAAATCATGCTCTAAATAAGGAAGTGGGCAGTGGGCTAGGGGCTGGATGACCTTCAAGTTATGATGAACGTGCTGTTTCTATGGAAATTTCTAGTGACCTTCTAGCTGCATTCCTAATTGCTTGACTATCAGGAGGTGGTGCAAGATGTGCTTGCCTCAGTGATCTTGAACAGACAATGTAGCATACACTTATTGATAACAGCCTAGTTCACTCCGGAATGTGGTCTTAAGGAGTGAGGCCTAGTTTCTGATAACGGTACCAGGCAGCTTTGCTCTTCTCCGGGCTAGAGTTAATTATATCCTGCAGCTGCACATTCCTTTCTCTTTAGCTCAAAAACTTACAGCAAGACTGCATGTAGCCTTTAGGTGAAAGGCTGAACTAAGGCAGAAAGTATAGCAAAATAACCTCAAACAAGTCACAGTCCCCAACAGAGTCATCAGGAAGAGCAGCTGCAGCTGTCCACTCGCACATAGCTCATGTCTGAGGTTTATGTTCTGGCCTACATCACCTTGAGAGGCAAATTATCATACTGTAGACAGATATAAGTGGCAGCATCTTCAGATTTTAGGCTACTGCCGGTGAGAGTGAAAGAAAACCACTGCCCACTGAACCAGGATTGGATGCCATTATGTAAATTAGTGGCCAGAAAGATCAGTCTTCTAGGAACTTCCCCCGGTTTATGCTGATACCAATTCATACAATTGCTAATGCTCTGACTAGCCTTGCAGGTGATGGTGACTTTCTTTCCCAGAGATACAGACACAGCTAGAGATCGGGTCATCGGGATATCACCCCTGGCACCTGTGAGAGAAAATACAAACATTCATTCATTGTCATCCATCATGCTTCAGTTCCTTCCCCTTAAGCTAAGCTCTTGTGAGCCCAGGTTTTTCTCTTCACCTGGGAGCCAGAGCAGCAGTAAGTTGAGGAGCTACAAAGGAGCCCTCATGTCCACTCTATGTCCTGCCTGGGACTGTGAAACTTGCAAATGACAAGGACATGGGAATGCTGGGCAAGCAGAAAGGTGGGAGCAACACCACTGAGGGAAGCCATGAGTTTTGGGTGCTCTAGGGGAAGCAGAACTTTGCCTTCAGACAAGATGCTCTTCCTGGGGGTCACATAAGGGCACCAGTGTGGTATCTGAAAAGCAGTGTCCTCTGGTATCCTTGAGAGTCAAGACCCTGCTGCTTGCTTTCTCTGCCCCAGAAAAAGACTATATCAGACAACACAGAAACTTGTAAACACATTTGAGGATTTGATTGAAGTCATGAAACTTCTTTTAGGGGGTCAGAGGGAAAAGAAAGCAGACATGTACCTGGACTGTCATTTCAATTTCTGGCACCTCATAGAGTCCCCAAGTATGCCAGTCATTCTGTAGTCCTTATCACAGAACAAGGAGTAAGAGCTAAGTACTACCTAGTATGCCCCCAAACAGAAATATTTTGTTAAAAATTGAACAATTTGGGGCTGGACCAATAGCACAGCGGTAGCGCGTTTGCCTTGCATGTGACTGGCTCAGGATGGACCTGGATTCTATATCCAGTGTCCCATATAATCCCCTGAGCCAGGAGCGATTTCTGAGCACATAGCCAGGAGTAACCCCTGAGCACCAGTTGTGGCCCAAAAACCAAAACCAAACAAACAAAAAGAAAAAACAACAACTGTACAGATACACACTAAGTGAAAAGGAAAAAAATGTCTTATAAAAGTGTGGCAGCATGCTCCAGAGCTAGAGTGTACAGAGAAGGAACAAAATCAAGGTAAGATAAAGAAGATGAAAAAAGTAGAGATGAACAGGGGTCACAGGTAGCCAGTATTCACCCCAGCCAGCAGAGCAAAAAGAATGGGAATCTCAACATCTCAGCACTAGGAGACTCTAAGGAACAGAGACTGGTGTCCCACAGTGGCAGCTGAGATGGTTAAACATTTTTTTAAATCACCATTATTTCATTGCTGCTACCCTGCTTCTTCAGAATTGACTTTGAGGTTCAGAAGTACAGTGCCTGGGGTGATCTCACAATTCATATATTTTTATTTTGCAATGGTGTTTGGGATTAAGGATTTATGTATAGATCTATGGATTTAAGGCATATATCTCACCATCTGTATTTTTTTCTCTAGTCCTGACTTTGCCTCATTTCAAAGTGAGACAAAGTCATGCTGTATGGAGCTGAAAATGACAGTGGCCCTTTCCAGGAAAACAAAGAGGTTATAATTGTGTGACCAATTATGACCCATAGGCATAAGTGAAGAACAATAGGATACCCCTTCCATGAATATCTAGAAAGGAGTTCAATCAGTTTGATACATTTGAACACAATCAACAGTCCCTTTGGGTAAGACCCTCTTCCTGTCATTGGGAGCCCCTCTCTCACCTTATCCACACAGGCCTCCCAAGGATCGTGTCTGTGGGGTGGAAGAGGTCCTTGAAGTCTCTTTATGCTCTCATCACTTTTTCTTCCTTTGCCTCATTTTACATTATGTTATGGTTTATCATATTTGACTATAAAGAGACACAGTAAAATAAAGTCATGTACTAACTGGGATGGTGTGGATCAGAGGGACCCCAATAATGTTTAGAGAAGACCGGAAGTACTGTATATCTACTCATAATGCAGTGAACTTGACAAGTTACTTGACAACTAAGATCATACCAGAGGACCCCTGTCCCTACTGACAATGGGACACTATTACTCATCCAGTCTCTGTGTCTTGTCAGTTATGGAAGCTGTCTGCCATCTACTGACTGCTTTGTGATATAGCAAGTTAAGATTTCAGGCTCTCATCCCCAATAATGCTGCTAGAGACTTCAACGGTCTAAAAAACAGGTACTGTAATATCTTATCACCAGGTCAGTATTGAAAAACAAAAACAGAACTGATTCATTGGTTTCATAAACTGATCAACTAGTTGAGCATAAATGACTCACAGGTGACCAGGATTCAGAAGAGAGAAATGTCATCTGGAGTAGTAGCGATGATCCTTATGAGATGAAAGCAAGTAATTTCAGAAAGAATTTCTCCTCAAGTGACAAGTGAGCACTAGGAAGCTGAGGACTCCTGAGTCCTCTGGGAACTTGTCAACCCAGCTTCATGCCTCCTATCAGAATTATTCAGCCCATCTCTTAGTCAGGTGGGAGGATGAAAATGGCCTAGGTAGGCTCCAGCCTTTCACTCAGCAGACTGTGAGGCCCCTGACAGAAACCACCAGGATAGCACCAGCCCAGATGAGTGCAGGAGAGAAAACCATCTCCTCTCAAGTTCTATGTCTACTGTAGGTCTCCTCTGTTACCTGCCTCATCATGAGGAACTCTCACTCTCTGCAGGATATTTGAGTAATGTGTCCTGTGTATGCACTTATCAGCTAGCATGTCATGTGGGTTTTGTGTGGACTATTTAATTCAATAGTGGTGAACCATGGATCTATGAACCAATAGTTGAATTTGCAGTACCCAGACACACTCTGAGTGAAGCAGTTGTGGCATGGTTGGGTGGTGGGATGGCTCCTCTATAATATGATGCTCACTCCTTTCATACAGCACTGAACAATGCTCCATCCCAGACTATTCATTCTCCTTTTACTCTTTACCTTGCACTAAGTCTAATAAACCACATGGTCACTCTTGCTACCCCTAGACTTTTCCTTCTACTATTTAAGAATATCAACACTGTTGGTATGCCCTTTCCCGAAATCTCAACACCCCATTTTCCTTGAGACACCATGTCCTTCACCTGTTCTCTGAGAGCTTTGATCTCTTCAAAATAGCAAGCAATGAGTGGCTGAGGAATGCACCAGTTAATGAACACAGTATATTCCATAAGGAACTGGTGTCCAAGAATTGTCCCCCCAGCCCATGAGGATATATTTGATGTGTCAGCTCAGGGAAGAAAAGAAAAGAATGAAGAGAATTTAAGAAGTGAAATGACAGGGCTGAAAAGGAAACAAATTTCTGCAGATGTGGAGGGGACCTAACCTCAGATCCACGGCAGAGGGAGAGCTATAAATCTCAGAGGATGCAGAAGTCAAGGAGATATCAGTGGAAATGTCACAATCTCTCTATTTTCTAGCTCATTTATGAACCATATTCAGATTTTTTTATAACCTTTTCTTTCAATACAGGTCTCTCTGTTCTTCTATTTGAGATTCATTTGGTTTACTGTGCCAATTCCAGTGATGCTAAGGAGTTAGCATTGTTATGAGAAAATAGAAAATAGTTATAGCAGTGCACAGGAATCTATGTATGTGTGTAAGAAATTGAAACAAAATGCATTTGGGTGAAACAGCCTTCTTTGTGCTCTTCTATTTTTCTGTTCATACCTATATCTGGTTTAAATGGCAATTTCTCACCTGACACATCTCTGGGATCAGTGACAGAGCTAATAGCTTAGCAATGTCTGTGCTGGTCAAGTCAGAGCCCATGAACTTCATGGCCCAGAGCACCACTAGGTACAGGCTTGACAGTTCCTGGCACTGCAGCACCACAAAAGCTTTGCCTCCATGAGGCCTGAACTGGGCTCAGCCCAGATGAATGAGTGTTGTTCAGAGTGACAATCAGGTCTGTGTGCCTACATAAATCAATAAAATATTGGAAAACAATACTATTACTTAAGAATGTAGAAAAATACTGGGATATCATTTTTATATATAAAACCTAGTTTTTCTTAAAAGTGTATAGAGGAGATATCATAGATCTCTGTAGACGATCTACAGAGTGTCTTAATATGTCTGTCTCTTGATTAATCTGTTCCTGAAGTAACAGGAAGTAGTGACCTGAATCAGGGGTACACCACAAGACACTCTGCTTCAGTACTGAAACACGTGCCCAACTGTATCCCCTGAACGAGCATGTTCTCTGAGGGCAAAGTTCTATTTCCCCAAGGGACATGAACCCACCTTCCCTCCGCTGTGCTGCTTTCACAAAACGCCTCTACCCCTCTGTCTGCCTAGCAGGCCCAGCCTCTTTCATTTGCAAGTCTCACAGTTTCCTGCCCAGGACACTCAAAAACACTGGGACTGTGTGAAGAATCAGTCCCAATCAGGATACACAGTGGACATAACTGTCCCTGTGCAGCTCCTCAGCTTCCTGCTGCTCTAGGTAAGGAGGGAAACTAGGGTTCACTGGGCTTAGTGCTCCATGGGTTCAGGGATAGAAACTAAAGGTGATGAATGCTGATGATGAGTGTTTCCTTCTCTCTCAGGTGCCAGGGGTGATATCCAGCTGACGTAGTCTCCATCCATATCTGCATCTCTGGGAGAGAATGTCACCATCACCTGCAAGGCCAGTCAGGGCATTAGCAATAATTTACACTGGTATCAGCAGAAACCTGGAGACTCTCCCAGGCTTCTGATCTATTATACAACAAACTTGCAATCTGGGATCCCTTCCAGATTTAGTGGCAGTGGATATGGCACAGATTTCACTCTCACAATTAGCAACCTAAAAATCTAAAGATGCTGTCACTTATTATGGTTAACAGAATAAAAATTTACCTCTCACAGTGATACAAGCCAGAACATAAACACCCAGAAATAGCTGTGTGAGGCTGGACAGCTCCAGCTGCTCCTTTTCAGTCAGATGCTGATAAGCTGTGACGTAAATGAAGATTGTAGATATGGCTTAAAGGGGTTTCTGTACATTCCCTCACCCTCATTCCAGCATCATTGACTTGAAAATAATTTTGCTGTTGTGACACTATTAGATGCTTTATCAACTTAAGTTCTTAGATTTCAGAGTAAGTAAGGTATATATTTCCGAGGGAAAAATATTAAATGTCTAAAGGCGTACTTGCATGGGTCACAGTGATAGTATTAGTGATAGTGATAATGAGAGATTGCAGGTAGGGTGGTGGCCTTGCATACAGTTAATCAGAGTTCAATTCCTGGCAGCCCATTGGCCTTCCAAGCACTTTCAGGAGTGATCCCTTAGAGGTGAGTCAGGAGAAAGTCTTGAGCAACACAGGATGTGACCCTAAACTAAAATTAATAAATAAACACCTGTTGTTTGTGTCAGAAGCAACACAGTGTATTTACTGAGCCTGTGTGTGAGGTAAAGTTGGCAAAGTCCATAGAGTTGATCAAGGCTTGTAAGGTATCCCTTCCCCCAGGCTATTGCCTAAGCTTCCTTTTGAGATGTTAATCACACCTGGGTAGTCAGACCTGTCCACACCTTGGATGGGCCTGTGAATTTGAGGTTTTGAATAAGTGATATAAAAGGTGCTGCTATGAAAAAAACAGGAGTTACTCAGACATGGTGCAGAGACTGCATATGGCAGACAGGGCATTGGAATAAAAGCGAGCTGACTCTGATGAAACTTTCACTGACTGTTAGTGAATTATTTCTCCACTGACGCCACACAGAAGGGGCTACACATGCGATGCCTGGGTAGCCTCACCCAACATGTGGACTTTATGCTTTATATTTTATTTAATCAAAAATGGCTGAGAGCTCTGAGACCATGAGAGACTTAGCTTTATCTTAGACACATTGTTATGATCTGGTGAGTCACACAGCTTTGTCTGGACAGAGGTAGAGAGCATGAAGAGGTGCACTGGACTCTGGATCACTAAGTTCCACAAACAGGAAAGCTGAAATTTTACCCTGATCTTCTCTCACTGCACAACAGTGAGGTTGTAAATAAAAATCTTTGGAAGAGGAGAGCAAGATAAGGGACTTCAGAGGGCCAGAAAGATACTATAAGGGGTAGAGGTCTTTCCTTACATATGACAGAACTGGGTTCAATGCTGGATACCTCATTTAGTGCCCAAGTCTTCCAGGAGTATCCCTGAGTACAGGGCTTGGAGTAAGCCCTGAGCAGCACTAGGTATGGCTTAAAAACTAAACAAAACATCACAAAAAGATTTGGGAGGACAGCTGGACACATGTTGAAGTTCAGCAGTTACTAAACCATGTTTCATGTTATATAGAGAGGTCTTTTTATGGTGTTTTTAGCTTTGTTTTGTTGTTATTGTTGTTGCTGTTATTTATTCTTCTTAGACTGTATATTACTAGAAGTGAAAGAAGTGAAAAACATATTTTCCCCTAAGATTGTTCCTTTTTTTCCCCCTTTACACATTCCTGATGGGAGTTGTCTGTCTCTTTCTCATGCAATGCAATGTTCCCCCCTCACCCTCCCCTCAATTTATCCTAACAGACCAATGAGTTATGTTAACTACTTGCTTGTCTCTTATCTACTGAGCTACAGGTGCTGATCCATTTGCTGGCTCCCCATGGTTTTACAGACCCCGCATTAATCGTCTTGAAAACATCTTGGAGACTTGAAGTCTGGGTCCCGCTCACTTGGAGACTCAAAGACTGGGTCCCTGCTCACACCTACCCTAAAAATCTCCGGATTCTCCTACATCAAAGCCCATTCCTGTTTCCGCTGTAAGAATAACACAGCCCACCTGAAAACTGTATAAAAACCCCCTGATTTCAGACCTCAGGGTTCGCAACCTCTGCTCTGCTCTGAGCACATTTCGAACCTCTGATCGATCAGATTAAATTGGAACTTCCTTGCAATTGCTGAGCACGTGCCTTTTTCACTATTCTGTGCTGGGCAACTGGGGGGACGGGTCACCTGAACTTTTCAGAAGTCTGTCTATTTAATTTAGGTCATTTATATACTGTAGTTCAGTTGTTTATAATTATTTCTTGTTTTGAAATAGAGAATGTATTCACTTTCTAAATTGATTTTAATAACATGCGAGTCATAGAGATAATACAGGGTTAGGGCATCTGTATTGGAGGCAGCTGAATCCAGTTAGATTCTGCAACTTCATATCTGCATAAGGTTACCTGAGCCTACCCATGTGTGATCCCTGAGCACGGAGCCAGGAGTAAGACCTGCAAACCACTGATAAGGTTCAAAATAAAAAAAAACCTTTTGCAGCCAGAGAAATAGCATAGTGTGAAAGGGCATTTGCCTTCAGAAGGCCAACCTGGGTTTATTCCCAGCATTCTGATGGAATGCCAGGCGTGGTTCCTGAACCCAGATCCAGGAGTAACTTTGAGCATCGCAGAATGTGGCCCCAAATCAAACAACAAAACAACCTCTTTGAAATGTAATTAGAGCTTTCACTCTTTGTTCCTGAGTTAGATAAGCTAAAAATGTTTTTTTGACTTTGATTTTATTCCAAAACTTTATGGGTGTAGTTGATTTGTTACTATATTTCTCTATTTTATCTTCTCTAATGTATGTTTTTTTTCTTTCTTCACTGAATTCTGTTTTTTCTTTCCTTATGTGGGGTTTTCATTTCATAACAGTAGTTAAAATTTCCAAATTAACATTATACTTATAAGATAATACAGTTGAAGGCAGATAGCAAAGGGGACCCTGGAAAAGTACTTTTGGAAAAAAATAAAACTTCAGAGATTTCCTAGCTCTGAAATAGCTCAAAGCTATTAAGACAATATCCATGTAACACATACGTTATAACCTGAGGTTTTTGGAGAAAGAAACTAAGGCATTGCCCAGAGGAAAACATCAACTGTTTCCCCCAGAAGCATAGAACCCTCAGAAAAGAAGAGGGTACAAAAGAATGCATTATCGAGGAAGCAACATCCAGAGGTGGCGCCATCAACAGTGCAAGGCTCTCCTTGGACAGCACCCAGATTCACTTTTTTGCCTTTCAAACTCCAGAAAGACGCATTTGGAAGACCTGTACAGCAGGACCAATCAGTCCTTGCTCTTCGAGAACCTGTGCTCTCTTGAAAATAGAATTGACCTATGTATTTTATATCTAGTTTACCTAAACTGAGCTTAAGTACTTCAGAGTTACAATTGGAAATAGTAATTCCAATACAGAAAGGGCAGAGGGCTAAAAAAAAAAAACCAAAAAAAACAATTGGCAAAAATAAATTAAATCAAGAAAGGAACAATAGTAAAGAACTATCAAAATTTGCTTACTTCAATTTATATTAATGAAGTACAAGTATGCTTATAGATGACTATGTAGGAGTTCTGTTGGTTGGCTGGAGACAGAATATTAGTTAAAATTATGAGAAAAAGAGATAGAGAAGCATTTAAGAACTTTAAAATATTCTGAGTTCATATCAATAGTGAATATACAAATGACTATTAAACTGAACATTTTAGAACAGTTTATATTGGTTATGGGGTTTCTATTTTATTATTTTCATTTATTTTTACTTTTAGCATATATTTGACATGGCTTTTATACATTTGTGATGCACAGTCTGCTACTCTAAAAACTCATGTATTATAGTTAATAGACATTGAAGAAATAATCATCACATTACTTCATAAAAATACAGTGCAATTTATGGACACTCATAGTTGCATTAGATCCAACAAAATTCTGAGAAATATAATTAATAAAGGAATTTAAGAATTTTAATGCCAAACATACTACTTTGGTTCTTTTAAATATAATCAAAGAAATGAGTAGAACTGTTTTTTTTTGTTTTTTTTTTTTTTGGTTTTTCGGGCTACGCCCCTTTGATGCTAAGGGGTTACTCCTGGCTAAGCACTCAGAAATTGCCCCTGGCTTGGGGGGACCATATGGGACGCCGGGGTAGTGCTTGCAAGGCAGACACCTTACCTCTAGCGCCACCTTGCCAGCCCCAAGTAAAACCTTTTTCGATTTATCTTATATTTTTCTCATTGTCTAATTTTTTTTTCTTTTTCTATTTTTTTTGGCTAGACCCAACAATCTTCAGCATTTAATTTCAGTTCTGTACCCGGGGATAAATTATGTCAGTGCTAGAGTGGGATATGCTTTAGGGGATGCCAGGGATTGAACAGGGAGTTCTGTGCAAGACAAGAGCCCTACTCACTCTACTATTTTTCTGCCAAAAACTTCTTATTATAATGGAAATATATCATTATACTAAAAATAAACTATGCCTAAGCAATTGATATGAATTTAGAAGTGTGAAACGGAACAGAAAAGCACTGAAATATGTTTCTTTATTCTATTTTGCATATATTTTCAACTGCTCTTACTCAAACCATAGAAAACATTGCAGAGACTTTGTCCTTAGTGCATGGTTGAATCCTTCCTCAACTTCCTCAAGGCAGTTTCAGTCACCCAGTTATTTGCATAAGAGTCCCTAGGGAGGAACTTCCCTTGCAATTCTGAGATAAAAGTACTGGTAGCTCTGGTGTTTTCAGGACTACTGAGCTCAACTTCTCAACATGAAGTTCCCTGCTCATCTCCTGGGGCTGTTGATGCTCTGGATCCCAGGTAAGGGCAGAGGGGAGATAACTAATGAGAAGGTATCAAGAGTGATTCTGGAGGCCAACACCACTGCTCTCCAGGGTTAGCTGGACTATACCTGCTATTAAGGTTTGCAACTTTTACCTTGAGACTGGGGATGGAACACTCAGATCTGTTAGAGAGGAAGCTTTAGAAAAAGCAAGGATTTGTGCTCTGTGATTCCTTGTTGCAGAGAAAGGGAGAAAGTTAGGAGATTTCACAAGGCCCCCTCTCTATGAATTATTTTCCCTCTTTTTAAATAAAATGCTCAGTGATATGGATGAAAATCAAACACCTCCTTCCCACGTAGTGATTTTGTATCAAATAAATATAAGAAGGAAACAAAAAAATAGTTTTTGAAATTCTTCTGTAACCTGTTATTCTTTCTCTCATTGCTTTAGGATCCAGTGGGGATGTTGTGCTGACCCAGAATCCGCTCTCCCTGCCTGTCGTCCTGGGAGAAACCATCTCCATCTCCTGCAGGTCTAGTCAGAGCCTCCTACATAGTGACAAAAACACCTATCTGCACTGGATCCATCAGAAGCCAGGCCAGCCTCCAAGGGGCTTGATCTATAAAGTTTCTAATCGTTATTCAGGGGTCCCAGACAGGTTCAGTGGCAGTGGGTCAGGGACAGATTTCACACTGAAAATCAGCAAGGTGGAGCCTGAGGATCTTGGAGTTTATTACTGTCTTCAAAGTACATATGTTCCTCCCACAGTGATTCAGCCTTGAACACAAACCTCCCTGCCTGCTGGGGCCCAGCTGCTCTGCTGTGTTTATTATCTGAGTGAGGATGAGGAAGACTTTGGGGGAACTCAGTGAAGCAGAAAGCTATAGAATCATAAAAGTCTCTGTTCCACCTCAGACAACACAAGTAAAATCCATCTCAGTGACACAGCTTTGTTCTGCCAACAGCAGGACACTGAGGAATCCCCTGTGCTTCTGCCCAAACAGACAAGTTAAAGGGAAGCAGACTGGAGCTGTCATCCTTGTTCCCTTCCCTCTACAATTATATGGTCATGAATTAAAGCATTCATGGTGATGGAAATGTTGCATTGGTAAAGGGGGGTGTTCTGTTTATGACTAAAACCCAACTACAATTATGCTTGTACTCATGGTGTTTAACTAAAGATATAATAAAAAATAATAATATATTTAAAAAAGCATTCATGGACCACTATGTCAATGAGAGGTGGAAAGGATCCCTATGGACAAGAACAGAGTACTGCCACATACAAAGCCCTTGGGATGAAGTAATGAACACCTATGGAGCCAGGGGTTGATTCAATGATGGTATGTTTCAAGGATGGAGAAGACCTGAATCTCCTAGGCCACGGGAATTCCCATTCTCCCCCAATGCTTACTGTGCCTATACAAAAAAAAAATGTTGAGGGAACGCCAAACTCTACCACTGCAGCACCCCTTCTTGTTTTGTTTTGATTTGTTAGTTTTTTACTTTATTTTCCTTTTTTCCTCCACCTTTCTCTTCCCTTTTCACTCCTGTGGTTATTATTTGGTGATTTTTTTCTTTTCTCATTAGCCGGGTGCATTTTTTTCTCTCTTCCTTTTTTTTAATTTTTAATTATGAGAACAAAGATGCAAAGAAAGAGGACAAGGTAAAGTTACAGTGGAAGGACAATCCATAACATAATTCTCAGAAGAAGTCCCCTTGCTGATATCTTAACTTTGAACTTTCAGCCAAAGAACATTAAGATAAATAAAACAGAATCCATGTATAATTACTTTGTCCCTCAAGTCCCCAGATTGTAACACATTATAATATTTCTTAACAGCACACAAGGCAATCTAAAGCCATAAAACTTACGTAACTCCTTAAACATTAGAGGCATAGTATTTTTTACATTTCCATGTATATGCATATTAGCTTAAGTTAACCTCAAATTTTAAGTGGTTTTCTTTTAAGGATTAGAATCAAAGGAGCACAGTAAAAACGGTGTTAGAGTGGCAATTGTTTGCATAGGCCTACCAAAATATGAGGGACATGGAAAGAAATAACCTTGGCCTAAATACAAAGAGACCCTACCCCTGAAGTTTCCTGGCATAAGACCAACTCTAGGCTCCAACAAGTTAGATCGTCCAATCCAAGACATTGTCCAAAGTGCCAACACACTTTTCACACAGTCTCTGTTGTTGGTATCATGTTTCTGTATTAAAGATCCTGGAATCTGCATATCCTACATTGAAGTCAGGATGTGGAGCGTCCTCTCGTTTCACCTCACCATTAAAGGGCAATGCAGGAAGCCCTGTCCTGTAAGCAGGTCGTTGTTGTTAAGTCTCCTCAGTGTTAAGGGGAGTCTCCTTTGAGCAGGTGGATGTCTGAGCAGTGGTGGGATCTTCCGTGGTAGAGGATTGCTTCCAGGTGATGTTATAGACAAACCTGGATGCTTCATGGATGGCTTCCCTGGTTCAGGGGTGAATGGAAAATGCCCTTTCTTCTGAGGCCTGTGCCAGGTCATTATGTCAATGTTCAGGGTGTAAGGTCCCTTTGCACTACAAGATTTGTGTATTCCAATCTCTATTAGATAGGCTCTTATTTGTATGTATAGTATTTTCCCATTTTAATGTGCCTATGCAAAAAAGGAGCACTGCCACGTGGCATTATGGGTGCATATGGGGGCCATAAGAACAAGTCCACCAATCCCCATGATATGGTTCAATAATAACCATTAAACTGGGGGACTCTTTCACCAAAATTCCTTGTTGAACAGCTTATAAAGAGAAGATAAAAAGTGGTTAGAATCGTCATTGTACAAGAGAATATTAGTAAGATTTATAGTTGTCAGAGAAAAAACACAAAATATTCTAAAGAAATACGTGTCCATTTTATGTCTTTTGAAACAGTTTAGGGTTGTTACACAAAATACAGGGCTTTGGTCTGTTATTAGGATTGCGTAATACTGAAGTTAAAAAGAGTAATGTGGGTTAGTGATGTTTGGGGGGTGAGAGAGTTAAGGAGTAAAAATTAGCTTTGTAGGGGTTTGGGAAAGGGCAGAATACAAAATGGACATTCTGGATACGCAAAACATAACATAAAGATAAGGAATACTCTTAATACATACAGTGCGCGCGGGGGCTAGTGCATATGCACTATATGCAGAGTGGTCAGAAATTGCCAGTGACAAACTTAGTGCAACCGAGCAAATCTCAGCACACCCCAAGTTAGGACCAACCATTTCTGCCTGGCTGGGCTGCCACCCCAGAAGACCTGGAGGTGGGGGGCAGAAGAGGGGAAGGCTGTGGGCCTATCAAGGCTCCCAGCGCACCCAAGTTAGGGAGAAGGCCTTGCACATGGGGTCTCCCCCAACCCCATGCCGGCTAGAGCTAGTCTCCAGCTCAAGAGGATCGAGAGAGAGCCGGAAGCCAGGATCTGCCCTCCTACACTCTGTGCCCTTCTCACCCTAGAGCTGAGGAAAGGACTGGGAAAGCTTGGGACCCCATCCAGGAGGGACCCCTCCGACACCCACCTTGTCTAGCCGGCTGGGCTGCCACCCCAGAAGGCCTGGAGGTCGGGAGCAGAAGAGGGGAAGGCTGAGGGCTTATCAAGGCTCCCAGCGCACCCAAGTTAGGGAGAAGGCCTTGCACATGGGGTTTCCCCCAACCCCATGCCAGCTAGAGCTAGCCTCCAGCTCAAGAGAGGATCGAGAGAGCTCTCTCTTCCTTTTTTTTCTTTTTTTCTTTCTTTTTTCTTTTTATATTTTTTATTGCAAATGACAACAGAATAGACAATCTACAACAAGCTATAAAGTGGAGACCCGTTGCACTAGTATTCTGGTGGGGGGGGGAAGATATGAGATGCATGCTGGAAACAGGGGTGGAGTGAGGACAGCACTGGGGTGGGAGTGCCCTGTCGGGGGAGGTCAAACCCCTTGTTGATGGTCTGCAAGTCTAAGAATAACTCCCAGAAAGATAAATTGAATCCCATTCTTCCGTCCCCCCTTTTGGGGGAGACCTTGATAATAATATCCGGAGTAAATAATCAACGAATGCAAAAGATTAGGGGACCAAAGGTTCTGCAAAAGGAGTCTTTTGTCAGTTGCAGCCAGCTCCAAAAAGCAAACCGAACAATCCATCAGTTCGGCAAAAGAGCCCCCTATGCCTACCCAACAAGCTATTTATTTCTTTCCTTAATCAGCCCCACCTGGAAGATCCAGGTGGGATGACAGGCAAAAACAATATTACAACAAATACACAACAGTGCCACTCATTCTTTGTCACTATGTACCATAAATAATGCTGTGAAAAATAAAAAAATAAAAAGAATCTAAAAGAAAAAAAAGAACAGAGTGCTGAAAGGAGGTAAAGTGATATGCTTCATATATTTTCAGTAAAATATTGAAAACCACACTGTATAAATAAAATTAAGAGAGAATGATTAAAGCAACAGATAGAGACAAAGAGCGACACACACACACACACACACAACACACACACACACACACACACAGACTTCCATATAGGCAAACTGAAGAGAGAGAGGGAGAAATGGAAACTGGGGTGATTGCTGATAGGAACTGGACACTGGCAAAGGGATGAATGTTGGAACACTGCATGAGCATCAGGAACATAAATTCTACCAAGGAAGGCCCTGACTTACTCCAAAAACAGTTCTTACATCACCCTGACAACCAGGCAACAGCAATAGTCAGCTTTTAGGGCAGGATTCTCTGCAATGTTAACTGATGGAGAGACCGACCAGAAGACATAACACACCACCCAGTCTTCGACACAGGACCTATACAGAAACCAGAATCTATAACTACAGAAACCTGAATCTATAACTACAGAAACCTGACAGCAACTACTATGAAACTGAAAAGCTGACTACCAAGAATGACTAGGGGGTTGGACAACCAAGTATGCCTGGAGCCTGGAGTTGGTCTTATGCCAAAGTGCTTCGGGGGTAAGATCTCCCTGTTTTTAGGTGTTTATTTCCAATTTCTTCCATATTTTGTCATGCCAACTCAAACAACAATTGCCACACAAACGCATTTTTTTAATGTATTTCCCATCTCTGGAGAAAAAAATGGGAGCATACTAAACCTCAGCTATTGCATTAATGACTTTATAAGTGATACAGTAAGTTTCACAAATATAACTGCTAATGAAATCTCTCCCCTTCTTCCATTTTTTTAATTCTCTGTTCTCTTTCTATTGCTTAATAACTTTGCTTTCTGTCATCCTGAAACAAATGTATTATCATCAGTTATGTCAACAATGTGGTACATTTTCTTTAAATAAATAATTAAAAATATTTTAAATTACAAATAAAAATAAATGCATTCAATAGCATGGCCAAATAAGATTGGTCTTTATATAACAATTTAAGAGAGATTTTATTTTGGGTGAACATTTCCCAATATATAAGTTATTGCCTGATTTGTGATTTTAAGGCACTTACACCTCCTTCCATTTTTACGTTTTCCTCACATGAACTTGTTCTCAGCAACATAGGCCTATTACTCTACTGAGTATAGTTGCTGCAATTAGCCAGGTTACTTATATTGAGGTCATACATCAACTTTAACAAACTAAATGCAAATACAAGAAATTAAAGCCCAAAAGGGGGAAATCTTCAGGGTTTACTTCTATGCAACATTTAAATTGAATTTACTTATATTAAAATGTTTTAAGTAGGTGAAAAATCTAGAAGAACTAGGCCATATAATAAAAGCCAAATTCTTACTGACATTAATGAAGACAAGATAATATAGGATATGTCCCTTTCACCCCATAAAGATAAGGGTTCTGCTCTTTTTTGCTGAGCCTGCCTAGACTACAAGGACTATAACCTCTTCACGACCCACACCCGGTAAGATGTCCCCACCCAACGCACGTGGGGCCAATTTCTGCCGTGTGATTGGGTACCCAGAGACTTATAAAGCACGGCAGCCATGCTCTCTACCTCTTTTCTGCTGAGCCTGCCTAGACTCCAAGGACTGTAACCTCTTTAGGACCCACACCCAAAACACTGCCGCTCCACTTCGCGGCCACACTTATCTTGTAACCCCTGAATTCCATTTCTGCACATTTTAAGAAGCAATCTACAGCCTTGTCAATGGAGTAATTTTGCAGTACACCCCCATATTTATAGAAATCAAGATGGCTCCTCTAATAATCTAAAAAGTAGGAAACAAATAGGTATCCTCTCAAATAAGAAGTTTAGAGTAGAATTATGAAAAATGTTCAGGGAGCTCAAAAAAAGCATTGATAGACTTGACTGGAGCAAAATTAAGCATCAAGAAGATTTGTCAACTGAAATTAGATATTTTCACACTGAACTAACAGATCAGAAAAACTGAGCTTATGCAAGTGTTGCCGGGCACGGGGTTTGGGGAGACCCCATGCCGGAGTCCTTCTCCCTGACCTGGGGAGTGGTGGGAGGCTTGGCAGACCCCCAGCCATTCCTGTCTTTTCCCCCTGACTCCAGGCTTCCCTGGGTGCCAGCTCAGATGGCCAGAAGTGGGTTCAGGTGGACTCTTAGTGGTCCTCAGGCTTCCCCCCTCCCTCTGTACTTCAGGGGGGAGGTGCATGGGGAGGAAGGTGGGCAGACATCTGGCCTCTGGTTTCCTCTTTGATTCTGGGGACCAGCTCTTGCCAGGTATGGGGTTTGGGGAGGCCCCATATCAGAGTCCTTCTCCCTGGCCTGGGGAGTGCTGGGAGGCTTGGCAGGCCCCCAGCCATTCTTGTCTTTTCCCCCTGACTCCAGGCCTTCCCTGGGTGCCAGCTCAGATGGCCAGAAGTGGGTTCAGGTGGACTCTTAGTGGTCCTCAGGCTTCCCCTTACCTCTCCCTACACTAATGGAAATGCACTTTGGGAGGAGGGCGGGCCATTTTAGTACTGGTTTATGTTGGAACAGTTACTGGAATTTTTTTCTCCTTGTTTTCCTATTGATAGTATTGATGCATATATTTTATATATCCATAACATTCATCTTGTATTGTGACCTTGATACTGCCCTACAAATCTCATTTCTAATATTTTACTGCCTCAGTCCCAACCCTTATTTCCCCCTAACTTCTCAGCTCATGACATGAAGCTCACCACATAGTGATGAGTACAGTTAGAGAAATAACTACACTGAAAACTATCATAACAATGTGAATGAATGAGGGAAAAAGAAAGCCTGTCTCGAGTACAGGTGTGGGTGGGGTGGGGAGTAGATAGATCTTGGAAATTGGTGGTGGGAATCCTGCACTGGTGAAGGGGGTGTTCTTTACATGACTGTAATCATACAACTACAATTATATTTGTAATCATGGTGTTTAAATAAAGATAATTTATTAAAAAATATAAGGGTTCTAAAATTTGGGCTAAATTTGAACCATGAAAAGCTATAGTCAAGGTGAACTGTTGGTCAAATACTTAACTCCTCTGATCATATTTGTTGGGCTTGGATGATGAAGGGTTTCTCTCTTGGCAGAAGGGATGCACCATCTTAGATGTGCTCTGGGATATTGTATCCACATACACCTACCATCACTCTCTGATTAATTTTGGCCTTTGCTCATATTATGTTTATAATAGCCTGTGGACACTGGCTAGGCTTAGCCATCCTAGATAAGAAACAAGCACAGTTTCATTATCAGAGAAAGTAATCTAGGACCAGGCATTGCAGCCTGATTGGGGCTCATGTTTTTCAGGCCACAGGTTTTTTTTTTTTCTCAAACCAGAACAACCAAAATGTGCTATTGACTACTAACTGCTGAAATACTACAATTGATTTTTGATTTGTTTTTGTTTTGGAGCCATACCCGGTGATACTCAGAGGTTACACCTGGCTATGCACTCAGAAATTGCTCCTATCTTCGGGGACCATATGGGATGCTGGGAAATCAATGGCTGTTCATCCTAGGTCATTCACATGCAAGGCAAACACCCTACCATTATGCCACAGCTCTGGCCCCTGAAATACTACAGTTGGATTTCATATTCATGAGTACAAAAGTCACAAGTAAGTATTGTTCTCAATCATGAGTAAGTCAGTTGTGATCCTTAAGGCTGATGGCCTCAGTATCATTGTCACTAGCACAGCATCTTAAGGTAGTCAAGTTGCTTTGGGAATTAGGTTTGAAACTGGGCTGACATCTTTGTATCATAACCTACCTGCTTCAGCTTCTCCACATTCACCCACTGTTCACAAGTAATTTCACCTGCAGGGTCCATCTCTTGCTTGGGATTCTTTCTGAAATTAAATCTGTGACTTCTCAAGTGGATCATAGCATCTGCTGTGTGTGTTATCAAGTAATAATAGTAAACCTTGGTCAGTAAATTTCTTCTAAATTACAGTTAATTCTAATTTAATAATTATTTGATAGTTAATGATACCAAGGAGAAAAAAACATTAATTTTTGTGGTGGTGTTGCTTGTTTTACAGACCAGCCTGGTGGTATCTGTTTTAAAGACCTGGAAAAAGCCTTTATCAGAAACACTGGAATCAGCATCTGAAACCTTTCAGTTGCTGTATCACAATGTAGACACTAGAGGGCAGAGAGAACCTATAACAACAGATGACTGGCTCTGAGAAGCAATGGACCTAAAGAGTGAAGGTCCCATTGTCAAAGGGTCAGGGGTCTCATGGGTATGACGCTGAAAGTCTGCAAGTAGCTGTCAGCGAGTGAGTGTCTCAGTGGAATATCATGTACTCTATAGTGTGAGAAAATCTAGTCCTACCTGTCTGTCATGGACATTATTTGGGTTACCTCCTGATAGCTATACACTAATTGATATCTGGACCTATTTTCACTATAAAGTAGACAGACAGGGTCAATACGCCATCATTTCTTATAAAAATGAAGAGAAATCAAATGCGAGTCTACATAGATCCCTGAGAGCCCCCTCGGTCTCCCCATAGACGCACACCACAGAGGACTGTGAGGACAAGAGGGTCTCACCAGCTGAGCCTTAGCCTTTACTTTCCAGCCTCTGAGAGTAAGAGGATCCACAAGTGCATGATTTAAACACCGAAGCCTGTGGGGTCCTACCTCAGGGTAGGAAAGATCCATTTGGTCTCCTCTGCCCTGTGCCTGACTGCTGAGGAAAGAGGACTCCTCCCTTCATCCACAGCTTGTTGAACCTGACATTGCTCTAGAGTGAAGCTTTGGCTGCTTTATTCTGATCAAAAATATACCAACAGAATGACCTTCCTACTGGGTATTAATTCTGGAATGTCCAGTGTGTGAATCTACCAGATGGCACTGGGGACATGGTGTGACTCCTGCACTCTTCCTGAAAGGTCCGGAAGTCCTAATTTAGTTACCCGGCGCAGAGAAATGAAGAGGCTGATGAGTTCCAGCAGATACTTTGAAAAGTGCTTTAATACTGACCAGTCAAATGGCCAGGGTCAAAGTTCCCCCAGAATAGAAAGGGGACCAAAGACCTCGTGGGTCCCTCGTCACCCCCTTATATAGGATGGGAAGTGGGAGGGGAAGAAGAGTCCTTGAGGGCTGGACTTCCGCTACGATAACACCAATGATTCGTGAGGTAGGGGTAGAGGTGGGGCCGAGGCAGTGACACTTCCTTAAGGGTGGGGCCAAAGCAGTGACAACTTCCCTAAAGGGCGGGGCACCCGCCAAGGTTGGTGGGGGGGGGCTGATTTCCCTTTTCTTTTTTTTTTTTTTCGGGCCACACCCGTTTGATGCTCAGGGGTTACTTCTGGTTAAGAGCTCAGAAATCACCCCTGGCTTGGGGGGGACCATATGGGACGCCGGGGGATCGAACCGCGGTCCTTCCTTGGCTAGCGCTTGCAAGGCAGACACACCTTGCCTCTAGCGCCACCTCGCCGGCCCCTGATTTCCATTTTCAATCCCCACTTCTTGTACTGGAGGCTTCTAATCCTAGAAGCCAATGTGATTTGGGGCCTTTACTTTCTGATATTACTGGTCATAATTATTTGCATGAGCTAACCCTGCATGGGCCAATGGCTACCAGAAGTAAAAAGGCTTAGGAGGGGCCCCAGTAGGAGTATTAGATAGGGGAGAATTCCATTCCATAAAGACCATAAGGGACCATTTAATAGCTTTGTATCTTGGCCAGCTACTCTTGATGGTGCTTGATTCTGTTTTACACATTTGAAATTAACTTTTGTGAGAGTTTGTTATTTCTGTTTAGCCCTGCTAGTTCTGCTTTTCCAGTTACCAATTTTCCTGCAACTTCTGAGCCCTACCAGTAGAGTGCTCAGACCTAGGAGTGCCTAAGAAATGTATGCTAGGCAGAGGGATGGGCTCTGTTCCTGGGATGATGTTAATGTTGGGGAGCACTAATGCTGGGATGCATAAGCCAAATTTTTACCACATATTTATACCCGTTTCGGAGGTAAATACCCTGGGCTAGAGGGAGCAGGCAGGACTTTTGAGCACTGAGTACCTTCTACCTGACCCAGGTTTACAGATTTGGTGCTGTTATGAATAGCAAACAGAAGATTTAAAGCTAAACGGGATTACCTTTTGACATAAGTACAGCTAGAAGAAGCAAAGGTTAGATTACCTAGTGAGACAGGGACAGCCAGAGGCCAATTTCCCCCACCCCCAAGAGGGAGTTAAAGGCTGAGGTTTTGCTTTACACACCCATTCCGGCTCCCCCAAACACACACATGGGAAGTAGAGGACCGGAGGTAAGCAGTTCGAGCCCTTCCTTAGCAAGTGCCAGGGAGAGCATTTTCAGAGTTAGTGAGTGCATTAGGGCTGAAGTGTGCCCGCCGGACCCGTATCTTGAGAGGATCCTCAGTGTGCTTCACTTTTCAGGTTTTGGATGGAAGGCGTGAACCCAGGAAGCATGCAGTTCACCTTGACAGCAGTTCTTTTCACATAGGCTGTGAATTCCACAACGAAAATAAGGAGGTTTCTGCTTTCTTTTCTTCATTTCTGCAACTTAAACAGCTGTTGGGGTAGAGAGCCCTAAACTTCAGTTGCCTTTCCTGCACCTAGAAGTTATTAGAGGGAACGTGGTCGGAGATCAATCTTCTGTAGCTACTTCAGGCTGACAGGGGACTGCAGTTTTAATCTCTAGATAGGGTGAAATCTCATATTTTCCTAAAGGAGCAGTTAACTGGTTCACTTTTGCAGTTTTAACACCTGAAAAGGATTAGATTAATTATACAGGGGAATATTACTTAACCCACTCAGGCCTTGGAGCAGTAAATAGCACAACTTGAATGGCACAGCTGTTCTTATTGTCTGTAATGATAGCACAAATTAGACAACAGAAAACACAGCATTATAACATTATGAATAAACACAGCTCTGAGTTACTTCAGTTAGACTAACATTTGCATTTACAGTTTATGATCTGGTTTAATACAACTAGTAAGAGCATTTTCACATAAGTTACTTCAAGGAAGTGGGTTTTAAGTTAGGCCCACTAGAATTTTAATTAGCTACCAAAAATGGTTTTTCTCTCCACCTTTACCTTGTACCTTACCCGGTATTTGAATAACTTGGCTTTTTCCTTTGCACATATACAGCACTGTTGGAGAAATCTCCATCTGGGGCACCCCCATTACTTACAGAGCTTTTCTGAGGATAGGTTGTGGACACTGCAGGTTTTTCACAGTCACTCAGGTTTGGCTGATGAGTTGGTCGGTTCAGCATGAGGTTCTTCTGGCTGCGCATCTCACCCTCTGCAGGAATTTTTAGAGGTGACTTGTCTGTTCCACTCCTCTCCAGGTTTGGAAGAGACTGACCTCGAATTCTCTTCTCCTGAGATAGAGGGGGAGAGCAGGGCCCACAGGCTGTGATGATCTTCTAGGAAAATCTTCAATTTCCTTACTCAGGCCATTTATTTCAGTCTCTCGCCAGTGCCTGCTTGTCACATCACCTCAACTCCAATTATTCCTCTGAAAGAGGGCTTTGGGGTTCCCTTACTAATTTTTTTGATTTTCTGTTTGCATGAGGACTACTCCTCATGCAGAGAGAAAAGCCATTTGCTTGTATTTTGTGCAAAGCAACATGATGCCATGATATAAATGGTACTAAAAGGTTCTGGGAGAAGAGAAAAAGCAAATATTACTTAAATTACTTAGATAATTCTAGAATATTTTTCTGCAACGAAATATTTTATACATTTTAAAACCATGACCAATTTTATAAAACCTCCTGTGATACAAATATTAATGTTTTTGGTAACAAATAATGAAAAATTGCAAAATATTTTAATTATGCTTAATTCTAAACACCAGCAATTTACGTTACACAAATTAATGTTGAAAACCAGAAAGAATGAATGCTTACTACTTTTGATAGAACATGCTTAAAAACATTTACATTTTTTTAACCTAGAGACATATTAATAATTATTTAGATTGATTATACACATTTTTTATTACACATTTTTAATTTCTTTTACACCACTTTCCTTTTTGCATGCAAGGCAAACGCTACACACTTTCCTTTTAATTTCTTTTACACCACTTTCCTTTTTGCATGCAAGGCAAACGCCCTACCATTCGGCTCCTTCTCTTTTTCCTCCCTTTTTTTTTTTTTTAAGCTTTGCCACTCATTCTTTTGCAGTGGTTCCGCTGCTAAAAATTTTCACGTGCACCGAAAAACAAACAAACAAAAATAACAACAGTAATTTGCAACATTCTTTTATTAATTTTTTTAAGAAACCTTTAAGTTAGAAATTTAAATGCTTAAAAAAATTTTTTTCTGACTTCCAAACCATTTGCTAGATTTTTCTTTGATATGTAAATGACCTACATTCCCCAGCCAGGTGAGGCTGGGAGGACAATAGTTTGCCCTGGGGCGTGGTGAATTTCTTCACCACGTGGTGAGTTTAAAAAGCATTTTTTTTTTCGGCTAGAAAAAAACGGCCAGTTGCTCTTTTTTTTTTTTTTTGGCCCGAACACATGGCAGGATAGAACACTTTCCGCCATGCCCTAGCGTGGACCTTGCACGCGCCCGCTTCCTGGTTAGGGGGGGGGAGCGGGTTAGGCGCGCCCTGTCGCCGCGCCGCGGGCGGCGGGGGTCGCGCGTTTCGCTGCTGGGATGACTGACGGGCGAGGGAGACGCGGGCTCACCGGCGGTCGGCCTCTTTCCCCAGGGGTCGGCCCTTGAGAGGGGGTCGGGCTTGCGTCCCGTGGTCAGACCAAAAAAACATAGAACACACAGACAAGAAACAAACAGACAGACAAACAGACAGACAGGCGCCACAAATAACCAAGCAAAATGCGTTCAAGTAATCTCTGCATCCTACAATAAATCCTAGACAGACAACTATGCCAATGACCAAGTTCTTGAGCTCCAAAAATCACAGACAGACAACCTCTTCAGCAGCTCGGAACGTCTTCCAGCTGCTCTTACTAAACCCCTGGGGTACCACCAGGGTCGTGACCTAAGCAGCCAAAGCTCATCAACTTTTCCTGCCCATCTGGTATACGCATCAGATGGGGAACCACACACACCTGGAAACGCATCAGGTGGAAGATTCCTTAGTCACCCGGGGGGACTCTAACCCCCCTATGAAACAAAGTCTGCTTCTACTCGGTTTCCACATCGAGCAAAGAGCTCATAACATTAGCCAAACCACCACAAAGTCAGCTTCCCGCTGGTCACAGACATGAAGCAAAGCGCGCGCTCTCACACACACACATACACATCAGAACTCACCAGACACCTGTTCATAACTCCATGCCGGGAATGAGGACTCCTGGCTGGCTCGCCAAAATGAAAGGTCTGGAAGTCCTAATTTAGTTACCCGGCGCAGAGAAATGAAGAGGCTGATGAGTTCCAGCAGATACTTTGAAAAGTGCTTTAATACTGACCAGTCAAATGGCCAGGGTCAAAGTTCCCCCAGAATAGAAAGGGGACCAAAGACCTCGTGGGTCCCTCGTCACCCCCTTATATAGGATGGGAAGTGGGAGGGGAAGAAGAGTCCTTGAGGGCTGGACTTCCGCTACGATAACACCAATGATTCGTGAGGTAGGGGTAGAGGTGGGGCCGAGGCAGTGACACTTCCTTAAGGGTGGGGCCAAAGCAGTGACAACTTCCCTAAAGGGCGGGGCACCCGCCAAGGTTGGGGGGGGGGGGCTGATTTCCCTTTTCATTCCTAGGTGCCTGAGTATTTTGCATGGATGACCTAGCATTAAAGTTCTTTGTCCAGATGAGTAAGAGCTATTCTGAGTGGCTACTATGTCCTATGAGCACAACATGGGGGAAAGTCAAAGGAAAGAAAACGTCAAAAAATAAGATATTGTGTTATGAGAGTTAGGAGGAAACTTCCTTTACATTATGTATATCTACAGATGAAAAATCAAAAAACTTTGTAGGGTATATCAGTGCTAGTCACTGGAGCAGAGGAAGCAAGAAGCAATATCCTGACTCTCAGGAATAGCAGAGGACACCATCTTAATTACTGACACTGGTGCCCTCCTGTGTCCCCAGGAACAATCATGTTCTAGAGGAATAAAGTTCTGTTTTTCCAGAAGACAGGAAACTTCAGTATTCCCTTAGCAGTGCTGCTCCCACACTAACCTTCCACCCATCTGCCTGCCCAACAGGCCCAGCCCCCTCTCATTTGCAAGTCTCAGAGATCCTGCCCAGGACACTCAAGAACAGTGAGTCTCCCTGTGCAGGCTCAGTCCCAGTCGGACACAGTGTGGACATGAGGGCCCCTGTACAGCTCCTCAGCTTCCTGCTGGTCTGGCTCTCAGGTGAGGCTGGAAACCAGGGCTTACTGGGCTTACACTCCATGGGCTTCAGAGAAGAAATTGGAGAGTGATGAATGGTGATAATCAGTGTTTCTATTTTCTCTCTCAGGTGCCAGGGGAAATATCCAGATGACCCAGTCTCCATCTGTGTCTGCATCTCTGGGAGAGAAAGTCACCATTACTTGCAAGGCCAGTCAGAGCATTAGCAAGTATTTGAACTGGTATCAACAGAAACCAGGGGAAGCTCCTAGAATATTGATCTATGATACATCAAACTTGCACTCTGGGGTCCAATCTCGATTCAGTGGCAGTGGATCTGGCACAGATTTCACTCTTGCCATCAGCAGCCTAAAGTCTGAAGATGCTGCCTCTTATTACTGTCAGAAGCGTGACAATTATCCTATCACAGTGATACAGGCCACAACACAAACCCCCCAAAGATGAGCTGTGTGAGGCTGGGCAGCCCCAGCTGGTCCTCCTCAGAGTCAGATGTTGCCAAGCTGTGAGGTACTGGAAATTGTGAGATTCTTCTTAAAGGTGTTTCTGAAATCCTAATTCTCTTCCTTACCCTCATTCCAGCATCACAGATATGAAAACAATTCTGCTGATGTGACAATGTTAGATGGTGTTAAACATAGAAACTACAGTGATTATATTAGTCAGGGTCAGATGATCAGAGAAAAATAACCCAAGAGTGTCCAAGCATGAATTGTTTCTAAGAGAAAATAGTCATATTCTTTATAAAATTTGGCCATACTTACCAAGATTTTCCATAAGACCTAGGTTAACTTGTGCAAGAATACCCTCTGTGATCAGTCCACATGCCTCCCTCAGGGATGCAATATCACAGTTGCTACACCTACACTGGTACCCCTTTATCAAAATTGTGGGATTAACTGGATGCCATTCCACTCAGTATACATCTGTTAGGTTCATGCTAACAACACAGGGTAAAACAAAGAGACCACTTGTCAATGCAAGTCACAAAGGGGGTTTATTGAGCCAGCATGCTGTTGTACAACCACTCCGATAAGTAGGTTAGGATCCTTAGAGTTTTTATAGTCATGGACTCCATGCACATTGTTCAGTTTGCCTCAGGAAACAGATAGCAAAAGATATACATATTGCATAATACAAGTAACAAAATTCAAATGGATCAAGGATGCCCTAGACAAGGCATGTCCACCAGGCCCAGATGTGGAGAGCAGACATAGATAAGTGTATATTGGGGCACCATAGGCATCTATCATTATCATTTTCTGTGCCACTCTGATGCCTCTTTTGTTCTGGGAAAGTTGGTAGGCTCTATTTCCCCATGTCAGCCTGATCTCCAGCAATGTATGTGAGCATTAAGGCATAGTTAAAGCATAGCCTAGGTGCCTAACCAGCCAGGCATATTGGTTTGTTTGTGAATGTAAGATTGGCATTATCTCACCTGTCTTTACACACCTTGCTACATATTGGTTGGAAAAAATTTTGAAAGTAATACCTTGGATTGGTGTTTAGACCACTTATTTTACCCCATGGTATAGTCTGATTCTTCCCATTAACACCCCAGGTCTCAGAAAAATTCTCTCTTGTGTTTCCCAACTACCCTAAGAAGAAGCTTGCCTCTTAGGATTAGAAGGATTGTGTGTTGGAACTCCAGTACTTGTTTCACCCTTTTATAAGGTTTCTGGATAACTTCCTGTATTGACTTTTGCTTCCAGTCCAACATCTCTCCAGTATCTGGCTTTGGAAATTGAGGTCTGATTTAAAAGTAACCCATAATGGAGAAACGGGCTCCCCCTCAATACTGAGTAACCTAAGGGTTTAAACTGATGTGTGATGGGTTGTGACCAATGGATAAATTTCACTACCCTAAAATCATATCTGATCCAATAGTTGTCCCTCCAAGGATCCCTGAAAACACTGAGGCCTTTACATGTTCCATAGTTTTAACACTTCCAGAATGTCTACAAATGTGACCTGTTCAAATTGCTTTGTTCTGTTTGTACTCCGTACATAAGTTTTGACTTTCTTTCATGACTTTTTATTTTATAAATTCTTAGAGGCTAGAATAATAGAACTGTGGACAAGATGCTTGCCTTGCATACAACTGACCTGGATCAGATCCCCACCAGCAGCATATAAAGTTTCAGTACCTAACCAGGAGTAATTCTTGAACTCAGAGCCAGGAGTAAGACCTGGAGTCCTCAGATGCAGTTCAAAAACAAAAACAAAAATATAAAATAAAAAAAAAGAATTTAAGTCTATAGAGTGTTGAGGAAAATTTCATATCTGATGTACCACAGTCTCTTTACATTTTATCCCAGGTGACCAGTTAACCTCCTTATTTTTGTCCTCAAACTTTAGATTTAATGTATGCTTTAATTGTTTCACATTCTCCATGAAAGTCTTCTTAGTAAACTCAAGAATCAGGAAATAAATATGGCCAATGGCAAGGACAGTATAGTGTTGGTCTTCAATAAATAGGAGAGGTCTTTGGGCCATTGGAGTTAACTCAGTCCTCTGGGGATTGGGATATATTTGGGTGAATGTTTGCATGAAACTGTCATCAAGTATTGTTGACAATGTATGCATGAAACTGTACATGACAGTACCATTTGTGAGAACCAAAGCTTTCTGGGCCTAGGACTAAGGTGATCCTAAGCCCCCAGTAAAGCCACTGTAAAATATTTTACCACTCTATTACTTCTCAGATGGTGTTAGCCCAAAGATAAAACAGTAAAATGTACAAAACCTGTAAAGGGCAAGACCCTCCCTGTTCAGCTGATATGGAAGAACTAGGTGGGTCCAAATGTTCCACCAGATAAGGACATGTTCCACCAGTCAAGAACACCCTGACACAAAGTTGATTCAGCAATAAGTTGAGACATCAGCCCTGAGTATGATGCGATTCTAGATGTAATTTCTGTTCAAGTAGAAGAAATGTTTGCTTTATTGTATTAACCAATTAAATGCTTGAGGTGAGTTTATAGCCTGTAAACTCTATATAAGCTTGCAGATTTAACTTGGTGTCCTTGTCAAGTTTCCTTTAATTGGATGAGACATGAACCTCAGCTAGTTGAATACACTCCCTTTTGCACCTTGCATGCATTATGGGAGGTGTTCTTTGACTCAGTGCAGACTTAGATGTCAACTCAAAACTAACACATTGACTATTACCTTTAATTTAAATGAAACTACTTAAATAAAAGGAGGATAGAGAAACAGGGTCAGGGTGCCTGTGCATGTTGGTACCCTGAGTCTTATATTATGCTTTATTAACTAACTTAAGTGTTTAGTTTGCAGAGTCAGTAAGATATATATTTTCAGAGAAAACAAAAAACTCAATGTCTAAATGCCTACTTTCTTGGTTCAGAGTGATAGTACAGCAGGTAGTGTGCTGGCCTTGCAAAAAATCAACCAGGATTTAATTCCTGGCAGCCCTTAGGGCCTTCCAAGTACTGCCAGGAATGATGCCTTAGTGTAAAGTCAGGAGGAAGCCATGAATGCCGCGGGATGTGGCCCCAAAACAAAATTAATAAGTAAACATCTGTTTGTATTCTTTGAAGATTTTCAGTGCAGCTTTAGTGAGTGTTTGACTTCTGGACTCCCTGGATCTCAGGTTCTGGGGACTCAATGAGATGAGGGATCAGCCTGCCATCTTTTGTGTTCTTTGGAGAATATTTGCTGTGCTCTCTGCCCCATTTTGTTACCAAGTTCACTGTTAGTGGAATTCAGATCTCAGGTTGAACCCAGAAGACAAGACCAGAGAGGAAGTAGTGGGTCACTGAAGAGGGCTCCCTGACAAACTACTAGCCACCCACACAAAAGATATAAAGCTCAGTTTCCTTTTGTGTGGGGTCCTTGGGAAACACAATGATCAAATTGACTTTGAATAACCTCTACACAGTAGAATAACTGACCCAATCTTCTGGGTTGCTAAAGCTTCATGCCCAAAAAAGGGAAGCCATAGTTGATAGTTGTCATTTTCCAGGGGCCAGAAACTGCTCAGTGCTGGGCTCATGTTTTCTATGAGGCCACTTGTGTGCTGCATTCACCCTGCCTTTCAACATCATTTATGGTTAATGTAGCCCTTTGTTTATGATGGCTACTGAATAATCCCTGTTTTCTCGATGATGGCAAGTGAGGGTGGGTCTACTGAGATAGTTGTGTTGTTGAGAGCAGACTAATGAAAAATCCACCTGTGATTACCAGAGAAAGCAGGTGTCCCCTTTATGAAAGATCTGGTTGAATCTGAAAAAGGTGATCAGACATGCAAATCATCTCCATGTAACCTTGACCTATTTAATGACTGGTTACAGTCCTCTATTTCAGAGCAGCCTTTATCTGTCTTCCTCCACTAAGCTGCTTTCCTTCTTAGGAGAAGACTTATGTGATGAAATTCCTTGCTTGAGTGCTGAATTTCCTGAACCCATTCTTACATCTTTTTCACTGTGTGGATTATTTTCTGTGTCAAAGTTTGCTTCCAGACCTGCACCTCAAGAGATCCTCCATTTGGAGCCCAAAGTTTATATTATAATCTTACATAGTAAGCACTTGCCTAATGCAGAATTGAGCTTGTCCTCTAATCTTGACACAGAGATCACATACATACATGGGCTTTGGAAAGGTTGTGTGATATGCAGAGGGTTTTTCAATGAACTGAAGCACAAAAGGGAAGCACAAAGTCCAATAGTCAACAGGAAGCATAGGCACAAATGACCTTCTCCTTCTTAATGCTGAAGTTATGTATCACTGGGGATCCATTAAGAAATAGACTTATTCATTGGACTCTCAGATGGGATATGAGCTATCATCTCCTATAGTTTGTAAGACAAAATGTACAACCTAATCAATGTAGACTCAGTAATCCACAGACAAAAATGAAAGGTCACTGAGAAGGCCACTACTCCTTTTTTGGCACAGGGTCTGTTTATACCACACCTGGGATTAAAGTTTTACTCTTGATTCAACTTGCTATAAAGACAGAGATAGTGTTAACTAAGAACTTCAGGTTATCAGCTACTCTGTGCTATGTGTGTTGGATTCAGTTGACAGACAACAAAATTATAGGCTGAAGACATCACAGTGGATCATGATATTGTATCATACTTCATGTGTGTGTTTAGATCAAAATTAATGCTAGAGGGGCCGGGCGGTGGCGCTAAAGGTAAGGTGCCTGCCTTGCCTGCGCTAGCCTTGGACGGACCGTGGTTCGATCCCCCGGTGTCCCATATGGTCCCCCAAGCCAGGAGCAACTTCTGAGCACATAGCCAGGAGTAACCCCTGAGCGTTACTGGGTGTGGCCCAAAAACCAAAAAAAAAAAAAAAATTAATGCTAGATTATATATCCCAAAAATCTTGTCATCTAAATTATTTTCTGTGTTTGATTTGTCAGCTTTGTTAATTTTAGCTTTTCTTACATTTTCTATAATGTACACTTTTTATAAAAATTTGTCATAATAATAAGAATGTTTAAATCACATAAAATCACTACTCCTAGTGGAAGATGAATTTGATACTTATTATAGAATAGGATTACAGAAAGAGGAACAAGTAACTTAAACCTATAAAAGTCAGATACCCAGAACTGTCATATTTTCTTTCTTAATCGGGATTATTCTCATCTACTGAGAATGGAATTCTTTCTTGAGATGGTGACTTGCCTTTCTTGAAAAGAGACACAAAGTCTTTATGTTAAGCCATATTTTTCTTTGTTTTAAAATATATGGTGAAAAACACAATTTTAATTCCACTTGCCATGAATTTCATTATCTTCAATAAAGCCAAATCTATTAAGGCATATGCAGAATTTCCAAAGTCTAGACCAGTTGTAATGGGAAAAAACTATTCCAGAAACTGCTTGAACAGAGGTATAATCTAGCTTTAATAGCTTCTTCTATCCTCCAAAAAATGTTTCAAATGCAACCACTAAGAGGATAGAAAGTCAGAAGAGATGACAAGGCTCTGAACCCTTTCTCTGCCTCAGCTCAGCATCTTGCACATAATCATAGCTGTGCTGATTTAATAAAGACAGAGATATTTACAACTGAATTATGTTTTCTGCATCAGTGGGATTTATAAAGTATTAAAAACAAATATTTGTTAACATGCAAGAGACAAGACAAACCACTCTAGAGAATGTAAGCAGAACTGAACACAGAGTATTAATACCTAAACTATATTATTTCAAATTTCTTTGTATACAATGTGAAGAAATTGGTTTTTAGTTAGATGACTCCCTGATGTGTCTCCAGAAGTCAGAGACAGATCCTATGAACACCAGTACTACCGGTCCCTGTGGTTGGTCCTGAGATCTGTCACTAAGCACAGACCTGGCCTCACTAGTCAAAAAGCTGTGAGCAGCTACAGGGCTCCAGGACACCACACAGCTAGCCTGGTGTCTCCACACACCATCCCCATTTCCAGGCATCTGTCTGGCCCTGTAAAACCATGAGACACTCTGGGTGAAAAATCCCTCATACATTTGGATTTACACCCCAGTATCTCTGAAAGCAGACAGCATGGCCTGACACTGATCTTAATAGAGACAATCTGTGTGTGTGTGTGTGTGTGTGTGTGTGTGTGTGTGTGTGTGTGTGTGCTGTAACTGAGTTTGAGCCTTATTGTGCATGTCTGTAAACATGTCTTATTTAAAACATTATAATGTAATGCAGTTAATTCAATGATTGTTATTGACACTTTGGATTGTGATTTTAGAGCATAAATGCAACGCCAATGAATTCCACCCCCCACATCCCCCAATGAATCATTTTTGAATGCTTTAGACCCATAGATATCCTGGGACCATCATAATAAAATAAACTTCTTTAACTAAGCTTATAGTCAGCACGAGCTTGCCAAGAACTGGACAGTTTCAGGGAGGGGTGAAACTGACCTTCAGGTGCTGCTTGTGCTGCTGGCACCTCTGGTGCATCTGTTTTGCAACCAAGTGGATGTGAGACCTCGACTATGAGACAATAACATATACAACAACGAACAAGAGGGGATTGATTGCTGGTTCTACTGTGTCTTTAACCAAAATATAGACAATTCTTGGAGATCCCACCTCCAAAGTACATAAAGTTGCTGTAACACTGACCAGCAGATGGTAGAAAAACTCTTTAAAAACTCAATTCTAAATCCAATTCCTTTTTATTTCTGAGAAGGGTGAATATATCTTGTTATTCAGAGAACTCAAGGTTTGTCTGTGAATGATGGGGACACAGGAAGGTTGTGCCATGTGCTGAAATTGAGCAAACTTCTCACTATGCTCAGTGTCTGCTAATGGCTGTACACTCATGCTCACCATGTCTGGGTCCCAGGGCCACTCAATGTCCTCTCTGAGCAGAAACAACTTCAGTATTACATGGGACCATGGCAGTTCTGGTTCTGCTATGAAAAGAGAAATGCACCTTTTCCTTCATCATAGTTGCATAAACCTTAAAGGGGAAACTGAATCCTGTTTTGTTATCTTATCAGAAAAAAATCTATCTTAAGAATTCTTCAGGGAAAAACAATTGTAAGCATCAAACCCTAAATATCTAAGAGCAACCATCTGTGCTGTCTCTGTCAGTCCCTTAGACACTCTGATGCACATGAGTTATTTAATCGTGTTTTCAATTCTACTATTTGCCATCATGAGAGAACATGGGGATTCCTTGGTCTGTTATGCAACTAGCAATGCCTCGATCTTCACCCTATACTACTTTTTCTAACCTTTGCCTCTGCACTTCATAACAGATCCATGAGCTTTGCCTTGTTCCTTCCTCTTTGAGAAGAATTGACTCTAATAGACATGTGTTTATTCAGAGTCTTGGCCTTAACCTAGTCCATAGCCCATAAGGTCACTTTCTCTTCGAAGGAGCAATACATAACCACTGTTCGGTAAGGAGGTAAGGTCACTAAACATCCTCTTCTTCAGTCTAATCCTATACACTGGACCACAGTGGCACCTCTCTAAGTGATCAAAGGCCCCTCTCCCCACTCTTGCTCTCAAGGATGCCAACAGATTCAGGAGTTCAGAGTTCATGACCCCAGTCTGCCTTGCTTTGGATGAGGGATGCATGAAGGAATCATGGATCAGATCAGTGGTATCCTGATCCGTGTCCAGCAATGTTTGTGTCTATGATACTAAATATCCATTTCAGGTCAAGTATTAGCTTAAATTTCATTCTATGTTTCAGTCCTTGCTATGTGTTTTATAGACCATCCTTGGTAGGTAACCCTTGTCTTTGTTCTTGTTTCTCATATAATTATTCTCTATCTTTAACTTTGATATTTTAATAAGTATGTGTCTTGGTGTGTTTCTATCTGAGATTACTCTGTTGGGAATTTTCTGCTTGTTCTCTTTGGAATTCTGAAGATTGGGAAAGTTCTTGATTGTCGTCTCTACTGTCAAAACGTCTTTCTCAATATTTTATCCACCTCCTTTAGCAATCCTGATAATTGTTTCTCTTAAGCTGTCCCATGAATCATTAACCTTTTCTTTATTGTTTTTTATTCTTTCTAAATTCACTTACTGGATGATGCTAATGGTGATCAGGGAGAGCATTGGCCTGATTTTTTAAGATGAACTTGTGTCTTTGGGAATAAAATGAATGGAAAATGGGCTTATTTTTTAAGTAAAATGTAAAAGTAAGGGGCTGGAGTGATGGCTCAGCCCCAGTTTTCGTGCCTTGCACGAGACTGACCCAGGACAAACCTAGTTCGATCCCCAGTGTCCCATATGATCCCCCAAGCCAGGAGTGATTTCTGAGTGCATAGCCAGGAGAAACCCCTGAGTATCATCGGGTGTGGCCCAATTGCCCCCAAAAAATAAAATTAAAAAACAAATGTTCACTTATATATGTAATATGAAGAGTATTATTTTTAATTAGTGAAGTAAATCATGTGGTTAGAAGTGAATTCTTACAGTTCTGAACCATTTTTAAAGGGCCAGTTATATATGTATGTACATATGGCTTGGATATTTGAATATTTGGGGGAATATAGGTGAAATGTAAAGCTTTTATAGTTATATAATTGTAATTATCTAATTTATATAGTTTGTAATACATAATTATTACAAGATTATCTTATATGTATATGATGTATTGTAGCATATTAAGGTGAAATATATAAACCAAGTTTTTAACATTATTACAAATTAACAAAGATATTTATGCAGAAATCTTTTTTGCTTCATTTAGATTTTATATAACTCAAAATAGCACCCAGAAATATTAACAGTATCTTTGAACTCTATGGAAAATTTCATCAATTTGTTTCATTTAGCTACCATGAATTTTATACTCACTAAAAAATGTAAATAAATGTGCCATTTTTGGAATTTAAATAAGGCCCGCAGAATCTCAGTAAAATGGGAATTTTTTTTTTATCTATGTCAAACTCAATCCGCAGACCTGCCAGTATGAATTAAGTTCATTGGGGACTAGGGAAAGGCAACTGAATTGCCTTTAATAGCAATGTGAATCTATTAACCTAATGACATTAAATACAAGAAAATCTTGATTCTCCCATGTACATCCTCTAATTTAAAACTGCACATATGAATGGGGGAGTTGTCTTACACAAAAAGAAGCTATGGAAGACAGATCATTCTGTCAGTTGCTTGCCATAAGTTCACCTGGACATATATCTCATAGCAAGAGAATGGAATTAGTCAGAAATGTATTAATCATAAGAGATTTAGTGACACATAAATGTATCAGCCACAGTAATAGAAAAATGTTCCAACTTAACTGCTACCATTCAGCTTCCCTCATTGTTTTCACTGTTTTTCATAGAACAGAAGACAGGTTAGTCCCTCCCTTTGTCCACAGAGATGTGACCTCTGTGGGAGGTCTTTTCAAAACCACATATTCACATGCATTTGCATGTTCTCCCCTAGGGAGGATCTATGTTTGGGAGTTGGACATAAAACTCAACTCTCATCTGGATTTCATGTATCAGGGTTTCTCAGTTTAACTCTCAAAATGAGGTTCCCTGCTCAGCTTCTGGGTCTGCTGATGCTCTGGTTTCCAGGTAAGAGCAACAGGAACAGAGAAAGGAGGATAAGGTCAGGAGGGATGTGCCTATGATCCACTGGTGCCCTTGTGTTTCTGACTGTGTGTCAGGCTCGTGTGCTTTTCTCTTTGGATTGAGATATAATGGTCAGGGCAGTGAGAGGAAAAACATGAGAAAGTGGAGCAGGCACGTGTAGACTTCAGAGACCTCTTTCACTATCACTATTGTCTCTTCTTCACTGTGGAGACAGTATTTTACCTAAAATACCACACAGACAGGCAGCACTACAAATGACATCTAATGTTTTAATGTAAACTTATGATTTTAAATCTCAGTTTTTCCAGGAGGCAGAGGTGATATTGTGCTGACCCAGAGCCCACTATCCCTGTCGGTTGCCCCCAGAGAATCAGCCTCCATCTCCTGCAGGTCCAGTGAAAGTCTGCTGCACAGTGATGGAAATACCTATCTTAACTGGCTCCAACAGAGGCCAGGTCAGCCCACAAGGCGCCTGTTCTATAAAATTTCCAATCGGGACCCTGAAGTCCCAGATAGATTCAGTGCCAGTGGCTCAGGGACAGATTTCACTCTTAAAATAAGTAGAGTGGAGCCTGAGGATGTTGGAGTTTACTACTGCTTTCAAGGTACAAAGTATCCTCGCACAGTGATATAGCCCTAAACACAAACCTCCTTGCCTGGCCTTGGCCAGATGCCCACACATGCTCTTCTCTAATGAGAGACAGCAGATTCTTGAAGTCTGTGAAAAGGAAGACATTAGAGATCTCAGGGGAGTACGTTGCAGCTGTGGGCTCTGGACCATGAGAGCCCCTGCAGTATGTCAGACACCTCCGAGCTCAGAGGTGCAGGCCTGGCATGGAAGAGCAGCAGAGGGATGGGGGCCTCTGTGCTGGGATGCACCAGGAAGGTGCTCATAATCCTCCCTGCCCTGTCTACATGTATCAGTGGATTCTAATTGACCCAATTATTAGACCAGTTATTGGCAAGAAGAGATGAAAGCATAATGGAATTTACAGTTTAAATTCTGAGTTTTGGAGAAAATTACTTGGTAACCATACAGATGGGTATTTTTTCAAATCTCAACTTCTTAACTTACACAATAATATAATAATGTGATATTATGTTTCTATAATATAAAATATGATATATGATATTGATATTAAATGGCATTATATTTGCAAAATTTTAATTGAAAATTGCCTTTTTCTAAGCCCAATAAATTGAATTCATAATGAGAGGTATGTTCAATGAGTTTAAACATATGAAAAAAAATTGAATAGACAGACAAAAAAACACCCACTTTACTAAGATTCTGTAGGCCTTATTTAAGATCAATAAATAGCACATTTATTTACATTTTTCAGTGAGTATAAAGTTCATGGCAGCTAAATCCAACAAATTGATGAATTTTGCCATATAATCCAGATTGACTATCAATATATATGATATAACATAATATATAATGATATGTATATTCAGAATTTTTTGGAATAATTTTTTGATTTTTGATATTTTTATTTATTTTTAATTATGTGAACAATGATGCAAAGAAAGAGGACAAGGTAAAGTTACAGTGAAAGGGCAATCACCCAAAAACAGAGTTCTTAGAAGAAATCCCCCTGCTGACACCTTAATTTTGATCTTACACTCAAGGAACATTAAGAAAAATAAAACCGAACCCATGTACAATTACTTTGTCCCTCAAGTCCCCAGATTTAGTACATTATAACATTTCTTAGCGGAACACCAAGCAATCTAAAGCTATAAAATTTATGTAAGTCCTTAAATTTTGAAGGCATAGTAGTTTTTTACATTTCCAGGCACATGCATATTAGTTTAAGTTAACCTCAAATGTTTAAGTGGGTTTTTTGCTAAGGTTTAGAGTCAAAGGAGCACAGTAAAAATGGTGTTAGAGTGGCAATTATTGTTTGCATAGGCTCACCAAAATATGGCAGACATGGGAAGGAAAAGCCTTGGCCTAAATACAAGGAGACCCTACCCCTGATGCTTCCTGGTATAAGACCAACTCTAGGCTCCAAGCCAACTAGTTTTCCAATCCAGGTCCTTGTCTGTAGTGCCACTAGTTTTATTTTTCACACATTCTCTGTTGTTGGTATCATGTTTCTGTATTGAAGATCCTGGAATCTGTATAACCTACATTGAAGTCAGGGTGGTGCGGAGCGTCCTCTAATTTCCACTCACAATTAAAGGGCAATGCAGAAAGCCCTGTTCAGTAAGTAGGTTAATGTTGTTGTTAAGTCTTCTCAGTGTTAAGGGAAGACTCTTTTTGAGTAGACCGATGTCAGAGCAGCAGTATGGTCTTCCCTGGTAGAGGATTACTTCTATGTGATGTTATAGACAACTTTTGATGTTTCATAGATGATTTCCCTGGTTCTGAGGTGAATGGAGAATGCCCATTCTTCTGAGGCCTGTGCCAGGTCATTATGTCAATGTTCAGGGTGTAAAGTCCCATTGCACTACAAGATTTGTGTGTTCCTAACTCTATTAGATAAGAACTTATTTGTATGTATAGTATTTTTCCATTTTAATGTGCCTATGCAAATAAGGAATAATGCCACAAGGCTTTATCAGCGCATATGGGGACCGCAAGAACAAGTCCAATATTCCCCATGACTTGGTTCAAACATAAGCATTAAACTGAGGAACTCTTCCACCAAAATTCCTTATTGAACAGTTCACAAAGAGAAGATAAAAAGTGGGGAAAATAAACAATCTGACATAAGACAGTGGACATAATTATCACCATTTAAGGGAATATTCAATAATAGCAATAGTGGTTGAGGGAATATATCTACAATATTCAAAGAAGATATGCATGTCCCTTTAATGTCATTAGAGATAGTCAGGAGGAGATTACTGAATCCTGGACACCCCTGTGGTCTGTGATTTAGCCTTCTGGAGTCTGCAAAATGACTCCCTGCAGTTCCATTGTAGGGAAATGCATTAGAGTGGGAACTAATCAGAAACCTAGTATGGTAGCAACCACATTTACACAATGAAGGAAGGAAGAGGTCAAGAGGACGCTGAGAGTAAACAAGTAGGAAAAGAGGACTGGTCTCCTTCCAGCCTGAGAGTCTATACTCTTATTTTTCTTTTCAATATATAACGTTCGCACGAGGGCACTAGCCCCTGCACGATATTTAAAATGGAGACCAATGAGGAAAAAAATTACCAGTGAATGTCCCAACATACACCAGTGCTGCATCGGCCTGCCCTCTGCCCCATGTGTCCCTTAGAGGAAGGAAAGAAAAGGGGGAAAGCAAGAGGACCACTATAGAGTCCACCTGAGCTGGCACCCAGGAGAGGCCTGGAGTCCAGGGGAGAAATAGGGGATCGGCTGGGGGCCTGCCAGGCCTCCCAGCACACCCCCCAAGCTGGGGAGAAGGCCTCCGGTGTGGGGTGTCCCCTAATCCTATACCCAGGAAGAGCTGGCCTCCTGGATCAGAGAGAACCAGAAGCCAGCTTATCTTCCCAGCTCCTCCCAATGCTCCTCCTCCCTAGATTTAAGGAGGGGAGAAGCCTAGGGCCCCTAAAATGTCTCACCTGAATCCCAGTTTGAGCCACCTGAGCCAGCACCCAGGAAAGGCCTGGAGTCCAGGGGAGAAAGAGGAGATCGGCTGGGAGCCTGCAAGGCCTCCCAGCACCCCCTAAGCTAGGGAGAAGGCCTCGGTGTGGAGTGTCCCCTAACCCTATACCTGGGAAGAGCTGGCCTCCTGGATCAGAGAGAACTGGAAACCAGCTTATCTGCCCTGCTCCTCCCAGTGCTCCTCCTCCCTAGATTAAGGGGGGGAAGCCTAGGGCCCCTAAAAGGTCTCACCTGAATCCCACTTTGGGCCACGTGAGCCAGCACCCAGGAAAGGCCTGGAGTCCAGGGGAGAAATAGGAAATTGGCTGGGGGCCTGCCAGACCTCCAAGCACCCCCCAAGCTAGGGAGAAGGCCTCCGGCCTTCATACCCCATACCTGGGCTGGTTTTTGATTTTTTAAATGTTGTTCTGTGATTTACAATGCCATTTTGGTAGATAGATAGATAGATAGATAGATAGATAGATAGATAGATAGATAGATAGATAGATAGATAGATAGATGATAGATAGATATAGATATATATGTATATATATGTTATTCATGTTATTCTAAGTATAGTAGATTTGATATATCTGCATTTTGCATGTTATATCAGAATTATAACACAATACTATAACATGTATAGTCCACCAGGGTTCCTCAAACTTTTAAAGAACTTAAAAGGAACTTTTAAGGAACTTTTAACTTTTTTAACATTTTTTGACAGTTCACCATCAACTGTGAAGTGTCAAACTTTACATCATTAAAATAAAAATTAAAAACTCTGAAAAAATTCCTATTCACACTGCACATATTTATTTTGAAGTAAAAAGTAAAAAACACAGTATTTAAAATGAAGAACAAGTAAAATTAAGTCAACAAACTTGCCAGTATTTCAATTGTTAGGGTTCAAGTTGATATTCACGTTAGCGCTGAGAGTCAAAGACCACCTTCGATAATGCCAGGTGCAAAAGGGAGTTTATTTGGCTAATCAAGGTCCGAGCCTCATCCCCCTAAGGGAGTCTTGGCAAGGACCCGAGTCATATCTTCAAGTAGTATATAGAAATTACAAGCATTAAAAGAACATTAACAGTAAAATCATTTCATTGTGTAGATGTCTTAATTAATCACTGACTTTTCTGACTCAACCTTGGTTGTCTAGGGATACTTTGGTTCAAACCTTGGTCATTAAGGGTTACTCTGATTTGAACCCTAACATTTAAGGGTTATTCAATTCAAACTTTGATTTTTAAGGGAGCCATTTTAGAACATACCGAGCTCTCTCAACCCTTAAGTTTTCTGGAAGACACCAACTTTGGTTTTCCTTAGGCTTAGGGTATTGGGGAAACTTAGTTCTTACACAATGGTAACTAGGGGCCTGCTTTTGGCAGGCAGTAGTTTGAGGACCCCTGACTAGACTGAAGAGAGGATTCAAAACACAGAAAGTGGAGGATGAGGCACACATCCCACACTTGCACACTTCAACAAGTGACTAGTTCATTGTAAAGTAAAACAGGTGACAGTGACAAAACCATCTGGTGGGCTGAATAAAAGTACTCAGTAGGATGCATTTGGCCCATGGGCCATAGTTTGAGGACCGCTGTAGTACACTATACTTTATTATATATAGTATATATAAATTGTTTATAATAATATATTATTATAATATATAATAATAGCATTGTATTTATTAATATTACAATATCCTGACATTAATGCATTTGAAAAATATTCCTCCATAATATTTTGTCAGTAAAGGTATGAATGACATACTTAACAAATATTGACAATGATAGTGAGTGAGAGAAATAGAATGCCTGTGTCCAAGATAGGAAGTGCATAGGGGAGGAGGGAAATGGAGAATATTGGTGGCAGAAATATTGCACTGAGAAGAGGGCTGTACATTTCATGACTAAAACCCAATTACATGCTTGTAACCATGGTACTTAAATAAAGAAATTATTAAAAAAATAAACAAATATCTTTATGTTTTGAGTTCTCAAGTAGACTTCTATAAGGTCAGACTGTGGTCTTATGCTAAAGGCCTTTTTTGCTTAAGTAGCATTTTACTAAGTACATAAAGTGAAACCCAAATTTCAAAAGTGATTTTTAAAAGCAAACAGCATAAAAGATAAAATTCTTTATATACCATAAAGGAATCCAGAATGACATAAATTTTCTCTTCTTTAATAAATGACTATTTATTAAACAAAGACTATTAATATTTTTAATTTCTTTTTTGTTTTTTTTTTAGGTTTTTTTGAGGGCTACACATGGCAGTGCTCAGGGGCTACTCCTGGCTCTTTGCTCAGAAATCACTCCTGGTAGGCATGGGGTACCATATGGGATGATGGGGATCGAATCTGGTTCTTTCCTGTGTATGCCATGTGCAAGGCAAATGCCCTACTGCTGTGCTATCACTCCGACCTCAATAATTTTTAATTTGAATATCATTTGAGAAAGAACAATTTTGGCACAATTTGTCATAACAAGAAAACTTTGAGAATCTGGAGAGATAGTACAGAGGTTAAGACTCTTGCGTTGCATGTCACCAAACAAGTTTGTTTTGTGACACATGTATCATCCTCCAAAAAAAACTGTTATGGCATTGTGGATGCCTCAAGCACCCCAAGTGTGATCCCTGTGATCCCAGGTTCTGCAGGATCCGAGAAGTGTTGTATCCTTCAGTTGTTACAGTGAACCATTCATAGAGGTACTGAGAATTGTTGGAGGAGGCTCTTTTTTCCTCAACCCTATTTGTGAAGCACCCCAAAACAAAGCTCAATATGCAAAAGTGCACAAGCACTAGAGATTTGATCCAATAAATCAAGGCATTATTCCAATAAAAGTTGTCATAAAGAGAGAATAAACCTAAATTGCATATCCAGTTGAAACATATAGTGAAATTGTGTTAAAATAAATTATATATAAACAGTGCTCTAAGGGGTCATAGATTGTACAGGACTTAAGTTACTTTCCTAGCACAAGGCTGACCGCACTATGAATCCTTGAAACACATATGATCAACGCTCAAAGAACAGATGACATAGAAATTACAGAGAGAGAGACCAGAAAAATGAGATAAGACTAAGTGTTGGCAGAAGCTGATGGACAGAAGTTGAAGTACTGGATTACTGTCTTAGAAGTGAAGAAAAGTGTAGGAATCTCAGAAGGCACAAATTGGCACATTAGTGACTCTCTAACATGGTACTTATTTGTGAACCATGAGCCCATACTTTTTATGATTCTTTTTATTGAGTGCAACTCTGATTTTAATGATAGTTTCTAATCCAGGGATTTCAGGAACTGGTTGTGGTGTTAACTCAGCCACATACCACATGACCCCATTTGCACCCCAGGGATAGGCTGCAGGCTCCCAGCTGCTGGACCACATAGTGGGTGTAAATTCTATGGCTTGATTTTGGCTGGTTTCCTGGGATCTTGCTTTCAGCCACTTGCACTTCATTGTATTCTCTAAGTTCATGTTCATGCTGACCCTACAATAGATGGGTCAACAGCAAGGACAGTGAACAAGAAGCTAGACAAAAGCACGGGAGAAAATGTATTTTGGTCAGAGATTGTTGAGCAGCCTCTTGAATGTTATTCTGACAGCCAAGCTTCTAGCTCTCTGCTGCTTTCCCTGCTACTTTTATTAGCCAGAGTTTAAAATAAATCACCTGAGAGCCAGGGTTGATGTAATTAAGGGTATATGTACTAATTATCTAAGAAAAGATAAAAGGAAAAAGTTATTTTACAGATGTATGACAAACCAGAGTATATTTGCATCCCTGATCCTAGAATGAGTTGTTCAGACCAGATGACTAAGGGACCTCTGGGTCCTAAGATCACTATCTAAGAGAATCCAAAATAAAAAATTTAAAAAGAAACAAGCTAAATTAAAATACATAAATTTTTATAAGTAAAAGCATTGTAGAAATTTTTATTTTGTGATATCTCAACAAAGTAAAACAGACTTTTTCTCAGTTATATACATTTTATTGACTCATAAATTTCTTTTCAGTGTCCTAAACTATTTGCGTCAGTGTCGTCTGAAGAAGCCTGTACTGGAACAGATGAGTCAAGAAAGGATGTCCTAACTTTTGGGACTCCAGAGGACATTGCCCTCTATTCCCACAATGGAGACCCTGTTTTCCCCTGAGAATAGCATGTTCTCTGAGAGCAAAGTTCTGGAACCCCTGAGGGACATACACCTCCCAGCCTTCCCTCAGCTGTTCTGTGCACACAAACCCTCCACCCATCTGCCTGCCTAGCAGGACCAGGCTCTTTCATTTGCACGTCTCATAGCTTTCTGATCAGGACACTCAAGAACACTGTGTCTCCCTGTACAAACTCAGTCCCAGTCAGAAAACACAGTGGACATGAGGGCCTCTGTCCAACTTCTTAGCTTACTGTTGCTCTGGTTTCCAGGTGAAGAGGGAAACCAAAGCTAACTGAGCTTAGTGCTCCCTGTGATTTAGGGAAAGAAACTGAAGGTCATGAATGGTGACAATGAGCATGTCTATTTTCTCTCTCAAGTGCTAGGGCGGTAATCAAATAACCTAGTCTCCATATTTGTCAACATCTCTGGGAGAGAAATTCACCATCACTTGCAGGGCCAGATGTATTCTCAGTTAAATCCATTCAGTGTTTCATAAATATCTTTTAAGTGTCTTAAGGTATTTGTGTCATTGTTATCTAAAGAAGCTTATATTGGAGCAGTTGGTGGCAAGAAGGGATGTCCTAACTTTCAAGACTCCAGAGGACATTGCCCTCTGTTTCCACACTGGTGTGGAAGGAGAAACCTGTTTCTCCTTCTGGTCCACATTAGGAGGTCCCTACCACTACATTATGATGTAACAAAATATTATTTTAAAAATATCAATTAGGAACCATAGTGATAGTACAGTGGATAGAAGCTTTGCCTTGCACTTGTCCACCTTGGGTTCTATCACCATATGATCACCCACGCTGCAAGAGTAATTTCTGAGTACAGAGCCAGGAGTAACTCTTGAGCAGTGCTGGTTGTGTCCCCGCCCCCCCCCAAAAAAAAAACCAACACCAACAAAAAATAAAAAAATTAAAGAATAAGTATTGTTAAACTTTCTTTTTGTTGTCAAGAAATGCCTAATTTATTTGATTTTTTTATTTAGTAAAATGTTGTGACTTACAAAGGTATGGATATTTGAGAGTTAGGGATTTAATATTCCAACCTTAATTCCACCATCAGTGTCAATTTCCCTCCACCAGTGTCACCTGGCACTCTTCTGCCCTTTCCTATGCCCCCAACTGCTCTCCTGACAGAAGAGTTACAGTTTGGTGGTGATAGTCAGATTTCATATTTTCAGTGTTGTTGTGTATGTGTTTGGATCTAGAATTGTACCACTCTCTCATTGATATAGCTGAAGCCCATGACTCCGGTTCCACCAATACTAAACCTCATTTTCTTCCTTTTGTCCTAGATTTCTTCCCTTCTTTTTCACATCCCTAATGTCTGTGAGCAAGGATGGTCTAGAGTCCAGACTCTAGACTATGTTCTTTGATGGAATCCCAAGAAGCTGCATGAAAAATGAAATCATGCAATTTACAAACAACCAGGTTGGAACTTCGGGGGATCATGTTGAATTCAATAAGCCCAAAGAAGAACAAATACAAACTTATTCCATGTCTCAAGGGCAAAGAAAATAACTGAGCGAGAAAAGGTATTGCTGGACTCCAGACATTGAGGTTTCTCACAGTTGAGATTCTCGGTGACACCATCACCCACATTCTTCAGAAATATAATCTTTATAACTTTAATCAGCAGTTGTATTGTCATACCTGTGCTTTTGAGATAGAATGAGAGTTATTGAACCTTAAAGTGTCCCTTACATTTCTCCCAGAACTTTTGCTCATGTCAATGTGTGGCTACATCTACAGTGTCAGCAGTGTGGGCAAAAGGAGAAATTGGGGTCAGCCAGAATCACACAGCACATTTCTGTGCATTTCAGCTCTGGGTTGTATCACTGTGAGAATTCAAATATTGGCCTATTCACAATAATAAGTGGCAGCATCTTCAGACTCCAGGTTAGATCCACTGTCACTAAACCTGTAAAGGACAGCAGAAGCTAACCTGGATGCAGCATAGATCAGGAGCTTAGGAACTTCCCCTGTTTTCATGCTGATATCAGGCTCTGTACTTGCTAATTTCTGCTAATTTCCTGTCTGGTCCTGCTGATGAGGTTGACTTTATGACTCTCAGCAGATGGGGGAACCAATGGAGGCAGTTGGGTCCACCCAACCTCATGCAGCTCATTTCTGGGGGTCTATATTCTGGCCTGTATCATTGTGAGAAGGTAACAACTTTGCTGTTCGAAGTAATAAATGGCAGCATTTTCAGCATCCAGGCTGCTGATGGAGAGAGAAGAATCTGTGTCAGACCCATTGCCACTGAACTGGAAAGGACCCCATTGTGTAAATTGGAAGCAGCAGAGATCAGAAGCCTAGGAGCTTCCCCTGGTTTTTGCTGATACCAATTAAATAACTGCCAATGCTTTACTAGCCCTGCAAGTGATGGTGACTTTCTCTCCCAGAGATTGGGAGATTGGATCATTTAGTAAACTCCCCTGGGACCTGAAAAAGCAAAGAGAAACTTTCATCATCACCATTCATGACCCTTCAGATTCTTTCCCTGAATCCCAAGGAGCACTAAGCTCAATGAGCCTCATTTCCCTCCTTACATGGAAGCCAGAGCAACAGGAAGCTAAGGAACTGAACTTCTGTTCAGCCCTCATGTCCACTGTTTTCTGACTGGGACTGAGTCTGTACAGGGGAGACACAGTGTTCTTGAGTGTCCTGGGCAGGGAACTGTGATAAAATGCCATTTTGTAAAGGCCATATGGCAGGCTTCTCAGGTTCTGAGCAGGGAGAGACACCATTTTGTAAGAACCACCTGGTGTAAGCCACATGTTAGGACTTCACAAGCCAATCTTTATAGATCCTACCCCAAGCTACCTGGCCATACCAGAGACCCACATGCCAGGACAGCTAGCCAAAGGAAAATTCCCATATGCATACCAGACCTACTCTAGGTATATCTTTTCTTACTGATAACCATTTTCAAAAGTGCGTGGGTGCATTTGCTCCCGTGCAACAAATACCCTTTTTAACATTGTCCAAAATATTCTTAATTCTTGACTATTTATAGGAAAGGAAATGGAATACCCTATATATGGAGGATAGCACTCAAATAGATCTCTGAAGTCAGTGTATATGTGAACGTTACTTTCTATACAGTGGTCCTCTGACTGCCAAGCCTAATCCATAAACAATTCATCTATACAATGTATATAGCTCCTCTTATATATTACCCCTCTCCTACACTTTTTACACAAGGGTGCCTTCCATCCTGGACATATGTCATGTGGATACAACTCAGTCTCCACGAGATCGGACACTGTTAGTTCATTCTCAAACCCCAGATCCCAGACATAGAACTGAAACAGATCCCTGCAACAACACCAGGAACTAAGCTCCTTTGGGAGATTTACTTGTGCCAGTGTTAATATGACAATGAGGACAGCAAGGAAATGACAACTTGACCTAAGACCAGGACCTAAGACCTATCACATCACCTAACACTAAGTGGAAATCAGAAGATGTATCGTCCTTTGAACTATGAAAAATAACTATGAAAAATAAGAGCACTAACTATAGAAAACTGACTTTGACAACTGTAACTAGGCAGAACTTACCTTGAGACCAATCAGGAAAACCCTACCCTAGGCTGTAGCCCAGGACTCTTACAAAAATCAAGATTTCTTAGTACAGAGGCCCAATTTTGACAACAGAGACTGAGCAGAACCTTTGGAACCATAATTTTTTTAGACTTAGGCTTAGGGAATGAGCAAAAACATGGAGCACATGACACAGAAAACTGAACACACCAACAATGATGGAACAGAACCTCTACACCCATAAAGACTCTATCCTAGACCTTGTCCTAGGACCTGCACAAATACCAAGATTGCTAGCTACAGTGGCCCGATTTTCTCATCACAACTGAGAGGAGTTTCCTGACACCACAAAAATAACCCTGGGATACAGCAATGACTATGTATGGAGCCAGTGGTTGTTCCCATGACAGTATGCTTCAGGAGTGGAGAAACCCTGAATCTCATAGGCTATGGGAATTTCCTTCCTTCCCCAATACTTACTGTGCCTATGCAAAAAGAAGAAGAAGAAGAAGAAGAAGAAGAAGAAGAAGAAGAAGAAGAAGAAGAAGAAGAAGGAGGAGGAGGAGGAGGAGGAGGAGGAGGAGGAGGAGGAGGAGGAGGAGGAGGAGGAGGAGGAGGAGGAGGAGGAGGAGGAGGCAACACCAAACCCTGCCACTCCAGAATACCTTTTCCTTGTTTTGTTTTGGTTTTTTTTGTTTGTTTGTTTTTGGTATTATGTTCCTTCTTTTTTTTCTTCCACTTTTTTCTTTCTTTTTCACTCTTTTAGATATTATTTTGTGTTTTTTTTTCTTTTTTAGTAGTTGATACCAAATTTTTCTTTTCTTTTCCTTCCCCTTTTTATCTCCAACAGAATCACATAATTTGAATCATTCAGCCTCATAAATTGAGAGTGGAAATGATGATACCAGGACCAGTCATATGAACATGTAGTGAAAATAAAAAATGATCAGACTGGAACACCAAACCCAAAGTCAATGAATAGATACCCAATCTACAACAAGCTGTAAAGTGGACACACTAGTATTCTGGGGGAGGAGGGGGTAAAGAAGGGATATATGGGAGACATGCTAGGAACAGGAGTGGAGGGAGGACAACATTGGTGGTGGGAATTCCCTTCATTCATTGTCACTATGTACCGTAAATAATTCTGTGTAATGCACTTCAGTCACAATAAAAATAAAAAAAAAATATATGACCTCTGAAACTACTTGCAGACCTTTTTTTATTACACCCACAAAACCCCAATTCCTACTGACAATGGTACACACTATTATCCTCTAAGTCAATTATGTCAATTTTGGGATGTGTTTGCCACCTCATGCCTGTTCTATGTTAGAGCAGCAAAAGATTCCTAATATTGGTCCCAGTGATCCAGATAGAATTTTCTCCAGTCAGTGAAACAGCTGCTGGAATACCATCACCAGGCCTGTCTCTGAGGAAAACCACCACTACAACAACAACTACTAATGTTACTCTTCTTTCTAAACAGTTCAACATTTGAGAAAAATCATACCAGTTGACCAGAAATTTAGAAAAGTTGTTTGCAGTACTTTAAGAGCATTTGGTAGCACTCATAGGAGGTGCAGTGAGAACCCACATGAGAAGTCACAGATATAATTCCAGAGAGAGCCTCAGGCAGGAAGAAACTTCAGTTGAAATGGCAGGTGAGCAGGGAGGGAGGTAGGAAAGCTGAGATCTCCTGACCCTCTTCTATGTGTGCCAATCAGCTTCCTATTTCCTTCCAGAATTGTACACACTAACTACAAGATTTGCAGCAAGTATAAGAAGGAGGAAGCTTCTGGAGCCATTAGTTCTATGAGCACGACTGAGTTATTCATGTTTGAGTACAAAACATGTGACTGTGGGAAATCAACTATACTATTTCAAGATTTAGTAGACAATTGTGATTTTTCTGTGGTTCTTGGTTTAAGGATTATAAATTTTCATACATGAAATAGTGTATGTGCTTCAGCTGAACTGGATGCCTGTCATGGATTCGTACTGTGACAAGGAAACTGCTTGTTGTGTACAAGAATGTGGCTGTGCCCAATATGGCCACTGGATCCTTAAATTATACCTTGTACAATAAGTAGCAGTATTTTTATGTAATTTGTATTATTTTAATCTAAGTAAATTGCACCATATTGAACCTTATTAATAGTAGTGTTTTCATGACAAAGTTTCAGCATGACACCAAGATAAAAGGCCTCAATAGTTACTTGTCTCCATGTGAAAGTTTTGTTTGATACAAGTATTATTGTTGAGGACATTTGTGTCAGATCTTTGAAAGCTTCCCAGATTTCTGGTGCTGTTGGACAGTTGTGGAGACTCTCAGTAGCCTGAGTGTTGCAGCCCACGATGCTCCCCTGGCATCTAGATGTGGAAAGTAAAATCTTATATATTTCTGTTACTATTTTAAGATGCCTCTATATTACTAGTGAAATTGGGCTGTGGCAGCTGCAGGAGCTGAGCAAATGTGTCATCTTAGTTCCCCATCACAGGCGCCTTCCTTTCTCAGCTGGAGCCAAAGCTCAGGGTATGAGAGCCTGTATCCTGGGATCTGAGGAACATGACTGTGGTGCCTCCTGCACAGAGTCAGAAACCAATTTTCTTAAGGTCTTCATTGTTGGCTGGGTTTACAGGGAGTAAATAATGGACTAGTGAAAGCAGATTAGGGCTCTGTCCTTAGAAAAGAGGTCATAATGAGATTTATGTGACCTCAGATTTATGTGATTTACTCTGACCTCAGAGTAAATGTTGTTGTTCTAGGAAAAAAGAAAACTAAGGGCAATCAATATTTTATAATAATGTTGTGTTTTTGGCCTCCTAGAGGGAAGAAACAGTAACCACAGAAATTCCCTTAGATAATGATGATTTAGATTTTTACTTTCACTGAGGTACTTCCATAGCCTGAGGGGCCAGGGAAACACCATCATAGTGAGGGAGGCTATCTATCCTGAAGCCTAGATGGTGTCAGATGCAGCACAGGCTTTGGACATTTTCCTTTTTTATAGGAACCATCATGTGCCTGAATTTTCATCAAAGCCTTATTTTACAAACTGTCAAATACACTTCATTAAACAGTCAAGGATTTTGTATTTTGTATTCGATACAAAATATCCTTTCTCCTGTCATTAATGTTCTTCATCAGTCACTGTTTATGTTCAAACTTTCCCAGGCAACAGAGCAAACCTAAGCACTTTTCCCAACCTCTGTAGGGAATGATTCCAGGAAAGTCCTAATTTCTCCCTCATCAGAAGGTTGCTTGGCAGGGAGGATGTACTGTGTGAGATGAACTCTGCGATGCTATATCTGTATACACCCGCCACACACTTTGATGTGGATAAATACAATATAATATTTGGATATCTTTAAATGTTTATAAATATATATTTATAACAGTATTTCTGCACTTTCATTTGTTATCAAAGGTTGTTTACTTTATTTAATGATTTTTATTATTTATTCAATTGTTTATCTTTACTGAATTAAAGATAAATTAAATTTTATTTAAATATTTATTTAATTACATAAAAGAATTCATTTAATGGATTAATTAAAGATTTACAAAGTTGTTGATAATAAAGTACAAGGAATATAACATTCTCCCAAATCTCCTAGCACCTCTGTTAATTCCCTCCACCAATGTTTCCAAGCTCTCTCTTATCCCTTTCTCACGCCACTGTCCCTTTCACAAGGTAAGTTTCAAAGTTAAGGATTATGGTTTTGATCTCACTTTTCACTGCTTTGAGTGTGAGCTTTGGGTAAACAGCAGTACTATCTCCCGTTTTGGGTGAGACCCTCTTCCTGACTTTGAGAGGAAGCCCCTCTCTCACCTTATTCACACAGGCCTCCCCAAGGATCGTGTCTGTGGGCTGGAAAGAGTCCCTTGGGTCTCTTTGTGTTCTCATCTCTTTTTTTGCTTTGCCTTATTTTACATTAAGTGATGGTTTAATCACACCTGATTACAAAGAGACACGATGAAATCAAGTCATATAAATAATTGGGACAGTGTAAATCAGGGCAACCCTAAAAATGGTATAAAAGACCGGCAATACTGGTTTTTCTCATGCTGCATTGAACATGACAATTGACCTTTGACAGCGCAATTCATGCTACACCCATCACACCACAGGGCCCCTGTCCGTACTGACAATGGGACACAGTTACTCATACAGACCCTGTTTTTTAGTTATGGGATCTTTCTGCCTTCTACTGGCTGCTTTGTGGTACAGCAAGTTAAAATTTCAGGCTGATTCCAGTGATGCTGCCAGAGACTTTTCACAGATCTAGGAAACAAGACACTGTAATTTCTTTTTTGTTTGTTTGTTGTTTTTTTTTGTTTGTTTTTGGGTCACACCCAGCGGCGCTCAGGGTTACTCCTGGCTCTACACTGAGAAATCGCCCCCGGCAGGCTAGGGGATCATATGGGATGCCGGAATTCGGACCACTGACCTTCTGCATGGAAGGCAAACACCTTACCTCCAAGCTATCTCTCCAGCCTCGACACTGTAATTTCTATCACCAGATCAGTTTTGAAGAATAAAAACAAAAATGATTTCTTGGCTTCCTAAACTACTCCACCTTTTGAACTTAAATGACTCACAGATGATCAGGATTCAGAAGAGAAAACTGTCAACCAATATAGTAGCAATGATCCTTATGAGATAAAAGCATGTATTTTCAGAAAGAATTTTTGTCAGGAGAAAGAATCTGCAGCTTAACTGACAAGTGAACACTGTGAAGCAGAGGACTCCTGAGTCCTCTGAGAAATTGTCAACCCAGTTTCATACCTCTCTCCAAAATCATTCAGCTCATCTCAGAGCCCCTACTCACTGTTCATCTTTCTGCCCAAAGCATCTTCTTTTAATGGAAATACATCGTTATACTAAGTATAAAATATGCCTGAGCATTGCTTCTCTTTTGCATAGGCACATTAAAATGGGAAAATAATACATATTCAAACAAGTTCTTATCTAATAGAGATGGGAACACAAATTTGGTAATGTATTTAGGCCTTTTACCCTGAACATTGGCATAATGATTTGGCTCAGGCCTCAGAAGAATGGGCATCGCCCACACACACCTGAATTATGGAAACAACCACAATTGTCTTTAACATTCCCAGGATCCAAGCCTCTACCAGAGAAGACCTACCACTGCTTTGGAATTAACTTACTCCAAAGAGTACTCCCAACACTCAGGCGACTCAGAAAGAGTCTGCATGCAGGGCAGATCGCTCTGCATTTAATGATATGCTGAAACTAGAGGATGCTCCACATCAGCCTGACATCAACGAAAGAAACGCACAGAATCCAGAGTCTTTAAATATAAACGTCTGATACCAACTATAGCTAAAGTGTGAAAAAGTTTCACCGGGACCTTGAGAATGACTGGAGCTAGATAGACTGGTATGCCTGGAACCCAGAGTCTGTCTTATGCCAATAAACTTCTGGGGTGAGGCCTTTTTGTAACCAGGTCAATGATTTTTTTTCCATTTTCTCCATTTTTCTGGACCTATGCAAACATTGGCGATTGCCACTATCACACATTTACTATATTTTTTTTTACTCTTAACCTTTAAGGAAAAAAATACAACTTACTGAACTTAAAAACAAATTACTGTAGTAGAATGCCTGTCTCGAATACAGGCAGGGGATGGGAAGGGGTGAGAGGGTAATGTTGCACTGGTGAAGGGGGGTAATCTGGTTATGACTGTAACCCAAATATGATCATGTTACTTAAATAAAAATATATTTAATAATAAAAAAATATGCCTGAGCACCAGCATACAAAGTCAGGAGTTGCTCCTAGATATTCATAAATTCTGAGAACATGCCCCCCCACACATGGTGAAAGAAAATAACACAAGGCAAGTCACTCTTGAGAAATTGAGCAAAGATAGCTTAAAAGAGAGAATTAATATGTAAACTGTATTCTTTCAAAACTCTTGCTATATAATAAGAAATTGGTTTGGAAGAAAATCATTCCCTGATATTTCTCTAAAAGTCAGAGATGTTCCTCTAAAAGACTACTATGGATATCTAATCTGCCTATCTGTGTGGTTGACCTTGAGATCATGAAGCATGGAACTGAGTACACAAGTTAATAAACTGAGCTAACTGGGAAGGAAGGAAGGAAGGAAGGAAGGAAGGAAGGAAGGAAGGAAGGAAGGAAGGAAGGAAGGAAGGAAGGAAGGAAGGAAGGAAGGAAGGAAGGAAGGAAGGAAGGAGGAAGGAAGGAAGGAAGGAAGGAAGGAAGGAAGGAAGGAAGGAAGGAAGGAAGGAAGGAAGAAGGAAGGAAGGAAGGAAGGAAGGAAGGAAGGAAGGAAGGAAGGAAGGAAGGAAGGAAGGAAGGAAGGAAGGAAGAAGGAAGGAAGGAAGGAAGGAAGGAAGGAAGGAAGGAAGGAAGGAAGGAAGGAAGGAAGGAAGGAAGGAGGGAGGGAAGGAGGGAGGGAGGGAGGGAGGGAGGGAAGGAAGGAGGGAGGGAGGGAGGGAAGGAAGGAGGGAGGGAGGGAGGGAGAAGGAGGGAGGGAAGGAAGGAGGGAGGGAGGGAGGGAGAAGGAGGGAGGGAGGGAGGGAGGGAGGGAGGGAGGGAGGGAGGGAGGGAGGAAGTTATTAGTAATAAGCAGTTTGACCCTCTGGCCCACATCAAGAGTTCCCTTGGCAGGGAGGATGCACCATGTAAGATGCGCTCTGGAATGCTGTATCTGCATTTTGGCCTTTGCTCATGTTATGCTCATAGGAGCCTGAATAGTCTCAGCCATCCTAGACAAGAAAATAAGTGCTGGGTCCAAGAAACAAACTGTGGTTCTGGAGGGCTGGGAGCCAGAGGTGACCTCGCAAAGGAGCTTGAGGTTTTGTCTTTTCTTGTCTATTACTTGGATCCTAGTTCATGCTTTGCTGAGCTATCACCACAGCCAACATCTGATGTTATTGGGATGAGAAATTGTCACAAAATCAGACAGAGATGTACATCTCTGTTTTACTCAGACAAGAAATGGAGCTAAAAGAAAGTGAAGTGATATGTATGATTTTTCTTCTGTATCAATATGCAAATGATAGTGTGAGAGAGACAAAGAGGAACAGAGACAGAAAGATAGATTAATATAGAGAAAAGTATCTGTCAGAGAGGTGAGCTATGGGGTGGGGGTTAAGAAATGGAAGGAATCTGGGAAATAGGTGTCGAGAAATTAACACTGGTGAGGGAGGGAATTTGGAATATTGTATGACTAAAAGTCAACTATAAACAAATTTTAAACTTTTAAACTCTATCTCATGGTAATTTATTGACAAAAATAATAAATAAATACATTAAGAATTATGTGAATAAACTTAAAAAAGGACATATATTCTGGTTAAAAAATTTAGAACCTGAACCATAAATCAGATGCATGAAAGAGGGACTCTGACAGGCCAACCTGAGTCTCCTGCTTAGACCTACATTCTCCCTCACTGATGAGACTCTCTCATTTACTTCCATCTTGACTCTAAGGTCAGGTTCCCTAGATATCTGCAAAGCCTTGACACTTTCCCCATTTGGAGTCACTCTAAACCTGTAGCCTCAAAGGACTAGTTGAATCCATCACATTTCTTTCCTTCCTCTTTTCACGAGCTGTTCAGAGAATGTAAGTCTAGATAGATGGGATTGATGCCACCAGGACAGACACCACCTCAAAAGAGGGCAGTAGGAGAAATTGTCTTCATTCGAGTTTTATGTCCACTGTATGTCCTTTTTTACTGCCACATCATGAGGATCCCTGACTCTCCTCAGGATATTCGAGTACTTTGAACTATGTGTGTACTTCTGTGCTAGAAGTCAGTGTCTTGAGAGTCTAGTGTGGACTGTTAGTGTTTGTATGGTGGTGAACACCATGGAACTATAAATCAATAGTTGGATTTGAGGTTTCTGGGAAATGCTCTGTGTGAAACAGAAGTAAAGTAATTGGGTGGTGGGATATTGGTTTACAACTTACAACTTGGTTTCAACAAAGCAAAGATCATACTGGGGTTTTTTTGTATCTTTTTTTTTTTTAACAACTTAGTTTTACACAAAACAGGGATTTTCCTGATTTTAACATGTATCTAACAAACCTGGACAGAACTAGCCTTCTGTCCTTGCTCCTCTGCCCTGGTTGTCTCTGTACTCAATATATATGAAGTCTGTCAGGAACCTCTTGCTCTTGGCTGGAGGAGATAGACTGCTACTCAGCCAAGGATAATTCGCTCTCAGCTTTGCTTGGATAATATCCTGTGGCGATCCGTCCTCTACATCCACTTGCCCTGGGTGAAAATATAGAATTTGGGGCCACTATTCTTGGATGACTCTTTAGAACCATGGTGCCTGCTCCCTCAGACAGCAATGATCTCTGCTCTGGCCCTGACAGATACTTCTGTGTGAACACACATTTCATCCCACACTAACTCCAACACCCTACAGAGCCAATACTGTTCTTCATAGAGGTATCCTTCTATGGCCTATGATTACCAACATCTTTGGGGGTGTTTTCATGCCCTTTCTTATAATCTCAATAATGCATTCTCCTTGTGACACTATGTCCTTCATCTGTTCCCCTAAAGCTTTGATTGAGTGGCCAAGGAATGCACAAGTTAAGGCTCACAGTATATTTCATGAGGAACTGGTCTCCCCATTCCATGTAGACACGTGTATGTGACAGCTTAGGGAAGTGAAGGAAAGAATGAAGAGTGTTCAAGATGGCCAAGGGGGTTTCTTGTCAGTGTTCTGACAGAGCTGGAAAGGGATCAAATTTCTACAAATGTGGAGGGAACCATATCTTAGGCCTGAGACAGAAGGAGAGTGAGAGAATCCAAGTGAAGGAGGATGCAGGCTTGAAGAAGACACAACGGGAATGTCACATACTCTCTATTTCTTTCCAATTTATGAATAATTATCCAGACATTTTATGATCCTTTTCCCTAAGTAAGGATCTGCCTGATTTTGTATTTGTTTTGGATTGGATTTATTGTGCCACAAACAGTGAGGCTAAAGAGTTACCCTTAGTTCACAATAAACACTTTTAACAGTGATAATGGTACCTTAAAAGAACCAGGAATTGATCCAGGTTGGCATTGAGTAAAACAGCCCTCTTCATGCTCTTTATGGTGTTCTGTCCACATCTCTATCTGGTTTAAGTGACAATTTCTCACCTGACACATCTCAGGGATCAGTGAGAGGGTTGATAGCTCTGCAATGACTATGCTGGGTCAAGTCAGAGCCCAGGAACCTCATGAGCCAGAGCACTTCTAGATACAAGCTAGACAGTGCCTGGCCCTGCAGCACCACATCAGCTTTGCCTCCATGGGCCCCTGCACTGATGTTCAGCCATGATAAATGAGAGTTGTCTAGAGTGACAATAGGTCTGAGAGCCTACAAAAAATCAATAAAATATTTAAAAATTACATAGTTACTTAAAAAGAAAGAGAAATATAATATTGGGATATTATATTCATATATATAACCAAATTTTATATAAAAATGCATAGATGATTAATCATAGGTCTGTAGACCATCTATAAATTGTCTTAATGTGTCTGTCTCAGGTTGGAGGGAACAGGAAGCAGTGTCCTAACATACTTGAATACCACAAGACACTCCCCCTGGGATGATCATGTTCTCTGGGGACAAAGATTTGCTTCCCCATTTTGACCTGAACTCTCATCTTCCCTTAGCTGTGCTCCTCCCACACAAATCCTCCACCTGTCTGCTTGTCCAGCAGGCCCAGCCCCCTCTCATTTGCAAGTCTCACAGCTCCCTATCCTGACACTCAAATATACTGGGTCTGCCTGTGGAGGCTCAGTCTCAGTCAGGACACACATTGGACATGTGGTCTTCTGTGCAGATCCTCAGCTTCCTGCTGCTCTGGCTCTCAGGTGAGGAGGGAAACCAGGACTAACTGGGTTTAGTGCTCCCTGGCCTTCAGGGAAAGGAACTGAATGGTGATGAATAGTGATTATGAGTGATTCTATTTTCTCTCTCTCTCAGGTGCCAGAGGTGACATCCAGATGACCCAACCTCTTTCTGTGTCTGCATCTCTGGGAGAGAAAGTCACCATCAACTGCAAGGCCAGTCAGAACATTAACAAGTATTTGAACTGGTTTCAGCAGAAACCAGGGGAAGCTCCTAGACGACTGATATATAGGGCCACTAATTTAGATACAGGTGTCCCTTCCCGGTTCAGTGGCAGTGGATCTGGCACAGATTTCACTCTCACGATCAGCAGCCTAAAGTCTGAAGATGCTGCCACTTATTACTGTCAGCAGTATGAAAGTGATCCTCACACAGTGATACAGGCCAGAACATAAACCTCAGACATGAGCTATGTGAGGATGGACAGCTTCAGCTGCTCCTCATGGTGCCTCCACCTGCTGACAGTGTGTCACATGCAGCCTCACTGTGATGTGCTAGAAGGGTTATAAAGAAGGAGAAGTGACACTTGAGGCTTTATATTCTTCCTCTCAACCCATCTGCACTGAAATGACCATAGATCTTCTTTTTTAACTAATAGGCATTATTTTCCCTAAAAATGTGGGTGACAGTTTTACTCAGAGTTCATACTGAAGTAGTCATTGTATGCACTCTAGAAACCATTGTATTAATTTCTACTTAAAATTAATAATAAAACATTTTCCAAAGCAAACTGTAAGGTAAATGCACCCCATTGTAGCCATATCCAATTCTATATACTCAGCTCTATGCAGAGAACTGTTCGTTTCAACTGGTCAAGAACTGCTATGAGTGCCCCAAACTTGCCATTAATAGTGTTATGGACTTCCCCACCCTAACTTCCCCACCTTAACATCTAAACACAGAAATCAAACAATCAGAAAAAAAATTGGGCTAGGAACCCAGTTAATATTTTATTCTGCTAATTCATGCTCTCTCTTGTGGTCCGCAGGGTCCAAGCAGAAAGTTCAAACAGACATTCTGTCACAAGGGAACAGCCACAGGGTCACAGACACTCCGAGGGGCATTAACCCCTCCATCAGCTGCTGCTTTTATTCTGAGGCTTCTGTCACTTTGTGTCTCTAGAACATGTCTTAGGGACATCTCTGAACTCTCTTCTCACTCGACCCCACCCCTATACTCCTCCATCAGCTGTTCCACTGCATCTCTGCCTCACTAAAACATCCTCTTGACTGAGAAAAAGTGATGTAATTGGGGCGATGGAACATTGCATCTAGAACCCTTGACGCTTAACTCACTCACTTACCATTAATATGGGCAAGAGTCCACTGTCTTGTGGAATATGGAGTTGTCAAACTCTGCTCTATGAATGCCACCAGCTCGACATAATCCACACTCAATTCCTTGTAGCTTATCACTGAATCTTTTTCAGACACTTTGTCACTATATTCTATGGTCTCTCAGACCTGATGTGTCTTACTTATTTCAAGAGATTTGTGACCAAGGGAGATGTAGGTGATGGGACAGAGCCATTTCCACAAGAAATAAGTCTGTCCCATTGATCTAGATTTATATCCTTTTGGACAGTTCAGGAAAAATGAAGGAAAGACATATGGACAGTTCACAAAGTCCATGGAGGGTGTAGGTCTAGAGTGACTCAAATGCAGAAGGTGTCAAGACTTTCAGATTTCAAGGGAACCTGACCTTAGCTGGGTGGAGCTGAGAGGATCTCAGTAGTGAGGAAGGATGTAGATCTTAGCAGAAGACAATCAGCTTGTCAGAGGCTCTTTCATGCACTGACTTATGGTTACAGATCCTAAATCTTTTTTTTTTTTAATGCATAATTTTTTAATTAAACACCTTGATTACATACATGATTGTGTTTGGGTTTCAGTCATAAAAGGAACACCACCCATCACCAGTGCAACATTCCCATCACCCAAGTCCCAAATCTCCCTCCTCCCCACCCAACCCCCGCCTGTACCCTAAACAGGCTCTACATTTCCCTCATACATTCTCAATATTAGGACAGTTCAAAATGTAGTTATTTCTCTAACTAAACTCATCACTCTTTGTGGTGAGCTTCCTGAGGTGAGCTGGAACTTCCAGCTCTTTTCTCTTTTGTGTCTGAAAATTATTATTACAAGGGTGTCTTTCATTTTTCTTAAAACCCATAGATGAGTGAGACCATTCTGCGTTTTTCTCTCTCTCTCTGACTTATTTCACTCAGCATAATAGATTCCATGTACATCCATGTATAGGAAAATTTCATGACTTCATCTCTCCTGACAGCTGCATAATATTCCATTGTGTATATGTACCACAGTTTCTTTAGCCATTCGTCTGTTGAAGGGCATCTTGGTTGTTTCCAGAGTCTTGCTATGGTAAATAGAGCTGCAATGAATATAGGTGTAAGGAAGGGGTTTTTGTATTGTATTTTTGTGTTCCTAGGGTATATTCCTAGGAGTGGTATAGCTGGATCGTATGGGAGCTCGATTTCCAGTTTTTGGAGGAATCTCCATATCGCTTTCCATAAAGGTTGAACTAGACAGCATTCCCACCAGCAGTGGATAAGAGTTCCTTTCTCTCCACATCCCCGCCAACACTGTTTATTCTCATTCTTTGTGATGTGTGCCATTCTCTGGGGTGTGAGGTGGTATCTCATCGTTGTTTTGATTTGCATCTCCCTGATGATTAGTGATGTGGAACATTTTTTCATGTGTCTTTTGGCCATGCGTATTTCTTCTTTGTCAAAGTGTCTGTTCATTTCTTCTCCCCATTTTTTGATGGGGTTAGATGTTTTTTTCTTGTAAAGTTCTGTCAGTGCCTTGTATATTTTGGAGATTGGCCCCTTATCTGATGGGTATTGAGTGAATAGTTTCTCCCACTCAGTGGGTGGCTCTTGTATCCTGGGCACTATTTCCTTTGAGGTGCAGAAGCTTCTCAGCTTAATATATTCCCATCTGTTAATCTCTGCTTTCACTTGCTTGGAGAGTGCAGTTTCCTCCTTGAAGATGCCTGTAATGTCCTGTAGTGTATTGCCTATGTGCTGTTCTATATATCTTATGGTTTTGGGGCTGATATCGAGGTCTTTAATCCATTTGGATTTTACCTTTGTACATGATGTTAGCTGGGGGTCTAAGTTTAATTTTTTGCAAGTGGCTATCCAATTGTGCCAACACCACTTGTTGAAGAGGCTTTCCCTGCTCCATTTAGGATTTCCTGCTCCTTTATCAAAAATTAGATGGTTGTATCTCTGGGGAACATTTTCTGAGTATTCAAGCCTATTCCACTGATCTGAGGACCTATCCTTATTCCAATACCATGCTGTTTTGATAACTGTTGCTTTGTAGTACAGTTTAAAGTTGGGAAAAGTAATTCCTCCCATATTCTTTTTCCCAATGATTGCTTTAGCTATTCGAGGGTGTTTATTGTTCCAAATGAATTTCAAAAGTGTCTGATCCACTTCTTTGAAGAATGTCATGGGTATCTTTAGAGGGATGGCATTAAATCTGTATAATGCCTTGGGGAGTATTGACATTTTGATGATGTTAATCCTGCCAATCCATGAGCAGGGTATGTGTTTCCATTTCCGTGTGTCCTCTGTTATTTCTTGGAGCAGAGTTTTATAGTTTTCTTTGTATAGGTCCTTCACATATTTAGTCAAGTTGATTCCAAGATATTTGAGTTTGTGTGGTACTATTGTGAATGGGGTTGTTTTATTTTTTTTTTTACCACACCCATGTCCAGAAGAGGTTAACTAAGAATCAGCAGTTTAAGCTTCATAGCACAAAATAGGAAATTTCAGGATTTGGCCAATTTTACATTTTCTTTTTTTTTTTTCTTTTCTCTTTTCATATAACACCACCCATCACCAGTGCAACATTCCCATCACCAATGTCCCAAGTCTCCCTCCTCCCCACCCGACCCCCGCCTGTACTCTAAACAGGTTCTCAATTTCCCTCATACATTCTCTAGTCAGTCTCTCAGATAAGGAGTTTAGAGTTGCAATATGGAACATGTTCAAAGAACTCAAACAAAGTATAGAAGAGAAAACTAAAAAGAATCAGGAGAATGTGAAGATAGAAATGAGAAAACTCCAAACGGAAATTTCAGATCAAATAACAGGTCTGAGAAACTCAGTAGATGAATTGAAGAAAAACATGTTTGAGATTTCCCACAGGTTAACAGCAGCTGAGGATAGAATCAGTACACTGGAAGATGAGATACATAACAATTACATACAGCAGAAGAAATTGGAAAAAAGCCTCAAAGCAAATGATCAAACAATGGAAAAATTACTCAAAGAATGGGAACAGATGAAAATAGAAGTCTATGATAAGCTCAACAGAAACAACTTAAGAATCATTGGAGTCCCAGAGACTCAGGAAGAAAATCTTCGGGAAGAATCAACAGTCAAGAACATCATTAAAGAGAAACTACCAGAGATAATGAATACATGTGATCAAATCCTGCATGCCCGAAGAGTGCCAACTAAAAGAGACCCCAGAAAAAACACCCCAAGACACATCCTAGTCACAATGACGAATCCCATAGATAGAGACAGAATTCTGAAAGCAGCAAGATCGAAAAGAGAAATTACATTTGAGGGAACATCCTTGAGATTTACTGCAGACCTGTCACCAGAAACACTCAAGGCCAGAAGGCAGTGGTGGGACATAGTGACAAAACTCAATGAAATAAATGCTTCGCCTAGAATACTGCACCCAGCAAAACTCACTTTCAGGTTTGAAGGAACAATACATAGTTTCACAGACAAACAACAGCTCAAAAACTTCACAGACTCAAAACCATTCTTAAAAGAAAAACTGAACGGCATACTTTAAGACAAGGCTTACCAACAGACACACCAAACTTTAATATAAAGATGGCATTAACTCCCAGGACAATTCTTTCTCTCAATGTCAATGGACTAAATGCACCAGTTAAGAGACACAGAGTGGCTAAATGGATCAAAAAACTCAATCCAACCTTCTGCTGCCTACAAGAAACGCACGTGAATAGTCAGAACAAACATAGACTCAAAATAAAAGGCTGGAGGAAAATCATCCAAGCAAACAACACCCAAAAAAAAGCAGGAGTGGCCATATTAATATCAGATGATGCAAACTTTATACTTAGGAAAGTTGTAAGGGACAAAGATGGACATTTTGTATTAATCAAGGGATATGTACAGCAGGAAGAAATCACCCTCCTAAACATATATGCACCGAATGAGGGGCCAGCAAAATATTTAATACAACTGTTGACAAATCTGAAAAATAATATCAATAGCAACACAATAATTGTGGGAGACCTCAACACGGCATTGTCAACACTAGACAGGTCAACCAGACTGAAACCCAACAAGAATATACTAGACCTGAGGAGAGAAATGGAAGTAAGAGGCCTAGTAGATATATACAGGACACTCCACCCCCCAGAAGCCTGGATACACATTTTTCTCTAATGTACATGGGACATTCTCTAGGATAGACTACATGTTAGCACACAAAACATATCTCCATAATATCAAGAGGATAGAAATTTTGCAGGCTGCCTTTGCTGACCACAAAGCCCTGAAATTATATATAAACTACAAAGGGACACAGAAGAAAAAAATTAACACCTGGAAGTTAAATAGCCTCATACTGAATAATCAGTGGGTCCGAGATGAAATCAAAGAGGAAATCAAAACCTTCCTGAAAACAAATGACAATGGAGACACAAATTATCAGAACCTATGGGACACAGCAAAAGCAGTACTGAGAGGAAAATTTATAGCTTTGCAAGCACATATCAGGAAAGAAGAAGGGACATACCTGAATAGCTTAATGACGCAGCTCATAGAATTAGAAAGTGCTCAACAAAAGGATCCAAAAATAGGGAGGCAGAAGGAAATAACAAAGCTGAGAGCAGAAATCAATCAAGTGGAAACCAGAAAAAACCATCCAAAAGATCAACGAAAGCAGAAGTTGGTTCTTTGAAAAAATAAACAAGATTGATAGACCACTGGCAAAACTAACAAAGAAAGAAAGAGAGAGAAATTTGATAATTCGTATTAGGAATGAAAAAGGAGAGATCACTACTGATATGGTAGAGATTCAAAGGATAATCAGAAACTACTTTGAGAAACTCTATGCCACTAAAAATGAAAACCTGGAAGAAATGGATAAATTTTTGGAATCTTATAATCTTCCACGATTGAATGAAGAGGATGTAGCATATCTAAACACACCCATTACTATTGAGGAAATTAAGAAAGTAATCAAATGTCTGCCCAAAAACAAAAGCCCAGGCCCAGATGGATTTACTAATGAATTCTTTCAAACCTTTCAAGAGGAACTACTACCAATCCTGGCAAGACTCTTTCATGAAATTGAAAAAACAGGAAAACTTCCAAATAGCTTTTATGAAGCCAACATTACCTTGATACCTAAACCAGACAGAGATGCTACGAAAAAAGAAAATTACAGGTTGTTTTCTTAATGTCCATTTCATCCTTATTACTATTGGTATATAGAAAGGCCATTGATTTTTGTGTGTTAATTTTGTAGCCTGCCACCTTGCTATATGAGTCTATTGTTTCTAGAAGCTTTTTGATAGAGTCTTTAGGGTTTTCTAAGTAGAGTATCATGTCATCTGCAAACAGTGAGAGCTTGACTTCTTCCTTTCCTATCTGGATTCCCTTGATATTCTTTTCTTGCCTAATCGCTATAGCAAGTACTTCCAGTGCTATGTTGAATAGGAGTGGTGAGAGAGGACAGCCTTGTCTTGTGCCAGAATTTAGAGGGAAGGCTTTCAGTTTTTCTCCATTGAGGATAATATTTGCCACTGGCTTGTGGTAGATGGCCTTCACTATATTGAGAAAGGTTCCCTCCATTCCCATCTTGCTGAGAGTTTTGATCAAGAATGGGTGTTGGACCTTATCAAATGCTTTCTCTGCATCTATTGATATGATCATGTGGTTTTTATTTTTCTTGTTATTGATGTTGTGTATTATGTTGATAGATTTACGGATGTTAAACCAGCCTTGCATTCCTGGGATGAAACCTACTTGATCGTAGTGGATGATCTTCTTAACGAGGCATTGAATCCTATTTGCCAGGATTTTGTTGAGGATCTTTGCATCTGCATTCATCAGTGATATTGGTCTGTAATTTTCTTTTTTGGTAGCGTCTCTGTCTGGTTTAGGTATCAAGGTGATGTTGGCTTCATAAAAGCTATTTGGAAGTGTTTCTGTTTGTTCAATTTCATGAAAGAGTCTTGCCAAGATTGGCAGTAGTTCCTCTTGGAAGGTTTGATAGAATTCATTAGTGAATCCATCTGGACCTGGGCTTTTGTTTTTCGGCAGACATTTGATTACTGTTTTAATTTCATCAATGGTGATGGGGGTGTTTAGATATGCTACATCCTCTTCCTTCAACCGTGGAAGATTATAAGAGTCCAAGAATTTATCCATTTCTTCCAGGTTCTCATTTTTAGTGGCGTAGAGTTTTTCAAAGTAGTTTCTGATTACCCTTTGAATCTCTGTCATATCAGTAGTGATCTCTCCTTTTTCATTCCTGATACGAGTTATCAAGTTTCTCTCTCTCTCTTTCTTTGTTAGGTTTGCCAGTGGTCTATCAATCTTGTTTATTTTTTCAAAGAACCAACTTCTGCTTTCGTTGATCTTTCGGATTGTTTTTTGAGTTTCCACTTCGTTGATTTCTGCTCTCAGCTTTGTTATTTCCTTCTGTCTTCCTATTCTTGGGTCCTTTTGTTGAGCATTTTCTAGTTCTATTAGCTGTGTCATTAAGCTACTCAGGTAAGCTCCTTCTTCCTTCCTGATGTGTGCTTGCAAAGCTATAAATTTTCCTCTCAGTACTGCTTTTGCTGTGTCCCATAAGTTCTGAGAGTTTGTGTCTTTATTGTCATTTGTTTCCAGGAACCTTTTTATTTCCTCCTTGATTTCATCTCGGACCCACTGGTTATTGAGCATGAGGCTGTTTAACTTCCAGGTGTTAAAGTGTTTCTTCTGAGTCCCTTTGGAGTTCACAAATAATTTCAGAGCCTTGTGGTCAGCGAAGGTAGTCTGCAAAATTTCTATCCTCTTGATCTTATGGAGGTATGTTTTATGTGCCAGCATGTAGTCTATCCTGGAGAATGTCCCATGTACATTGGAGAAGAATGTGTATCCAGGTTTCTGGGGATGGAGTGTCCTATATATATCCACTAGGCCTCTTTCTTCCATTTCTCTCCTCAGGTCTAGTATATTCTTGTTGGGTTTCAGTCTGGTTGACCTGTCCAGTGTTGACAAAGCCGTGTTAAGGTCCCCCACAATTATTGTGTTGTTGTTGATATTATTTTTCAGATTTGTCAACAGTTGTATTAAATATTTTGCTGGCCCCTCATTCGGTGCATATATGTTTAGGAGAGTGAATTCTTCCTGCTCTACGTACCCCTTGATTAATATAAAATGTCCGTCTTTGTCCCTTACAACCTTCCTGAGTATAAAGTTTGCATTATCTGATATTAGTATGGCCACTCCAGCTTTTTTATGGGTGTTGTTTGCTTGGATAACTTTTCTCCAGCCTTTTATTTTGAGTCTATGTTTGTTCTGACTATTCACGTGCGTTTCTTGTAGGCAGCAGAAGGTTGGATTGAGTTTTTTGATCCATTTAGCCACTCTGTGTCTCTTAACTGGTGCATTTAGTCCATTGACGTTGAGAGAAAGAATTGTCCTGGGATTTAACGCCGTCTTTATTTCAAAATTTGGTGTGTCTTTTGGGTAGTCTTGTCTTAGATTAGGTCTTTCAGTTTTTCTCTTAAGACTGGTTTTGTGTCTGTGAAGTTTCTGAGCTGTTTTTTGTCTGTGAAACCATGTATTCTTCCATCAAACCGGAAAGTGAGTTTTGCTGGGTATAGTATTCTGGGTGAAGCATTCATTTCATTCAGTCTTGTCACAATATCCCACCATTGCTTTCTGGCATTGAGCGTTTCTGGTGACAGGTCTGCTGTAAATCTCAGGGAAGCTTGCTTGAACGTGATTTCCCCTTTTGATCTTGCTGTTTTCAGAATTCTGTCTCTATCTGTGGGATTTGTCATTGTGACTAGGATGTGTCTTGGGGTGGTTTTTCTGGGGTCTCTTTTGGTTGGTACTCTTCGGGCATGCAGGATTTGATCACATATATTCTTTAGCTCTGGAAGTTTCTCTTTAATGATGTTCTTGACCATTGATTCTTCCTGGAAATTTTCTTCCTGGGTCTCTGGGACTCCAATGATTCTTAAGTTGTTTCTGTTGATCTTATCATAGACTTCTATTTTCGTCTGTTCCCATTCTTTGACTAATTTTTCCATTGTCTGCTCATTTGCTTTAAGTTTTTTGTCCAATCTCTCCTGCTGTATGGAATTGTTATGTATCTCATCTTCCACAGCACCAAGTCTATTCTCAGCTTCTGATACCCTGTCCCAGAGCTTATCCATTTTGTCATTCACTTCGTTTACTGACTTTTTCAGTCCTGTTAGTTGACATGTTATTTCAGTTTGGAGTTTTGTCATTTCTGCCTTCATATTTTCTTGGTTCTTATTAGTGTTCTGTTCAACTCGATCCATGGTTTCTTGGAGTCTGTTGAGCACCTTCCATATTGCTAGTCTAAAGTCCTTATCTGAGAGGTTGATTAGTTGGTCAGTCATTATCTGGTCCTCAGAAATGTCATCTTCATTCTCTATGTCTGATGCTGGCCTGCGTTGTTTCCCCATTGTCACACTTGTATTGTGGGTTTTTCTACGTGTTGTGGTGGTATTCATTGTCTATATGATGTAGGAAGCACACTCCTCTGGCTCCTCCCTTTCTGGATGGGCTGACTTGCCTCTAAGGGAGGGGAGTCCTCCGTGGATGAAGCCTCACACTGGGTCAAATCTTGGGCCCGAGCATGCAACAGAGAAGACAGTCCAGAGAGAAATGTTTGCTTCTGTGATATAGCGCCGTTCTTAGTGTGATTTTTCCTTCTTGTTGCAATGGAGTTCTTTCCTTAGAAAGAGTGCATGGCCGCGTAGCGAAGCGGAGCGACCGTGCTCCTCTGAGCCTCTTTTTGCCCCACTCGCAAGAGTTTCACGCAAGAGGACAGTAGACAGACATAGACAGGTCACACTCACAGTCTTTCACAGCTGAGCCCCACTGGGCCGGTGTACTTTCGCGGATTTTCCCCGCCTGGTGTCACACACAGGGAGCCAGCTTTTGCAAAGGTTAGCCGGTTTTTATGCTCTGAAGTCCCTCCCTGAAAATGGCGTCTGGGCGAGCGAGGTTTCTGGAGGCTCTTTTTGCCCCACTCGCAAGAGTTTCACGCAAGAGGACAGTAGACAGACATAGACAGGTCACACTCACAGTCTTTCACAGCTGAGCCCCACTGGGCCGGTGTACTTTCGTGGATTTTCCCCGCCTGGTGTCACACACAGGGAGCCCGCTTTTGCAAAGGTTAGCCGGTTTTTATGCTCTGAAGTCCCTCCCTCTAAATCTTTTTAACCATAATATACGTTCTTTTACTTTGAATTACCTTTAATTTCTTCACATATTACCTTATGCATTTATTTTCTTACTAGTTTTCATTAAAATACCATGAGATGCAGAGTTTAAAAATAGTTTATATGTGACTTCCAGTCATACAATAGTCCAAAGCCCATCCCACATAAATCTCCATCTCAAATATTTTATAATATTTTATAATGCAAGGAGAGACTTGGCCGGAACAAGAATAAGGTTGCATTAGAAGGTTCCTTCTCTTCCTAACCATTCTCTTTCCCTCACTGATGGTACTTCCAAGAGAATGGGTATTTCCTTTTTTTTTTTTTTTTTTTTGCTATCTGAAGAGAAGTTTTTGTTCTCTTCTCAATTATATTGGGGATAGTTTTCAATTTTGGTCATCTTGTTCTACAGGGTATCCTAGGGGAAGTTTCTCATATACTACACCCAGTTTTCCAAAGCCCTTCTTGACGTGAGACACTGCCTGAGTCCTCTACCTATTTTATTGTGAGAGCCTGGACCAGGAGTGTTGGGAGAGATAGAGATGATGCCTGACTTATGTGTCTGTTTGTGTTTAGAATTTGTCAGGAGATTTGTAGGTTATCTCATTAACCTTTTTCCTCACAGTACCACCTTTTTATTTTTGACTCCCTGAGACTTTAAAGATGTACTTCTTATGGCATGAATTTATTCTGTGCCCACCAAAACCAGGCACTCATCAGCTATTAATACCCATTAGTATCAGGGACTTAATTAGTAATTTTATTAATTATTAACTATTAATTTTAAATTATTTTTTACAATACTAGGGCTTTGGCTTTTCATATAAATAAAGATAAAAGAGATAACTCTTAAGAATATTTGATCATTCCTAGTGTCCCATATGGTCCCCCATGCCTGCCAGGAGCTATTTCTGAGCAGACAGCCAGGAGTAACCCCTGAGCACCGCCGGGTGTGGCCAAAAAAAAAAAAACAACAACAAAAGAATATTTGATCAGGTGAACATTGGTCATTTAGAACTGTATTTCCTTTTCCCTAGACTGTATTCTTTTTAACACAATCCCATCTGCACATAGGATCAACTCTCCTGTTCCAAACTAAGGATAGTCTGGTTTTAGAAAATTCCTTATAGACACACTGAGAGGATGTCGTGATATTGGTGTCCCCACATGAAGCAAAGCAGTGATAGTTTTGCAACAATGCTGTATAAAACAGGTTCTTGAGTACCCGAGCTTTATATAAAATAGCAGATGCCTGTCCAGCCTACACCAACCAGTCTGATCAACTGGTATAATAAAGGCCTTCTTGGGCCTGGAGCAATATTACAGCTGTAGGGCATTTGTCTTGCATGCAATCAATCTAGGACAGATCAAGGTTTGATCCCCCCGCATCCCACATTGTCCCCCAAGCCAGGAGCGATTTCTGAGTGCATAGCCAGGAGTAACCCTTGAACATCAATGGGTGTGGACCAAAAACCAGAAAAACAAAGACATTAAAATATGAGTATTAGGGATTTAATATTGCAACCCCAATCCCACCCCCAGTGTCAACTTCCCTAAAACAGTATCCCCAGGCACCCTTCTGCCCTTCCTAGGCACACAAGTGCTCTCCTGACAGTGGAGTTAAATAATTTGGTGGGTGTAGTTTAGACTTCATGTTTCAGTGTTGTTGATTCTGTGCTTAGTTCTGTATCTACCATTCTACCTCATCACTGTTTTACCTGAAGTCTGTGATTCCTGTTCCACCAATACTACATCTCATTTTCTTCCTTTTGCTAGATTCCTGTCATTCTCATTTATACCTATTCCCTATGATCAATGATGGTCTAGCTGCATGGAAAAATGAAGTCGTGCAATTATCTACAACCAGGTGGAAACTGCAGGGGATCATGTTGAGTACAGTAAGCCTGAAGAAGAACAAACACAGGCAGATTCTTGGGGCTGGAGAGGTGGCCCAAGTGGTAGGGTATTTGCCTTGCATGTGCTGTAAGCATGCAGCATATGCATATATATATATACATATATATACATATATATACATATATATTTTTATAGGTATTTGACAAACCAGAGTAGATTTCCATCCCTGATTCTAGAATGAGTTGTTCAGAAATATGACTAAGAAATGTCTGGGTCCTAGATTAATATCTGAGAGAATCCAAAGAAAGAAAATCATAATGAAATGAATTAATTTAAAGAACATAAAATATTTTATAAGTAAAAGCATTGTAGAAATTTTATATTGTGATATCTCAACAAATAAAAACAGACTTTTTCTCAGTTATATACATTTTATTGACTCACAAAGTACTATTCAGTGTCTTAAAGTTTTGTGTTAGTGTCATCTGAAGAAGCCTATACTGTGAGTCAAGAAAGGATGCACAAACATTTGGGACTCCAGAGGACATTGCCCTCTGTACCCACAATGGAGACCCCTATGTCCCCTGAAAATAGCATGTTCTCTGAGGGCAAAGTTCTGGAACCTCTGAGGGACATACACCCCAGCCTTCCTTCAGCTCACACACAAACCCTCCACCCCTCTGCCTGCCCAGCTGGACCAGCTCTTTCATTTGCATGTCTCACAGCTCCCTGCCCAGGACACTCAGAAACACTGTGTCTCCCTTGTACAGACTCAGTCCCATTCAGAACATGGAGAGGATGTGAGGGTCTCTGTTCAGCTCCTTAGCTTTCTATTTCTCTGGCTTTCATGTGAGGAGGGAAACAAGGCTCATTGATCTTAGTGCTCCTTGGGATTCAAGGAAAGAATCTGAAGGGTCATGAATGGTGATGATGAAAGTTTCTCTTTGCTTTCTCAGGTACCAGGAGAGTTAACTAAATGATCCAGTCTCCATAAGTATCTGCATCTCTGGGAGAGAAAGTCACTATCACTTGAATTAAGCATCCATTATAAAATATTTGAGAAGAAGTTATGAGTGTGATGGGCTTTGGTGTATTGTATACTAAAGTCATCTAAACTACTTTTTTGTTTGTTTGGTTTTTTGGGCCACACCCATTTGATACTCAGGGGTTACTCCTGGCTAAGCACTCAGGAATTGCACCTGGCTTGGAGGGACCATAAGGGACACTTGGGGATCGAACCGAGGTCCTTCCTTGGCTACTGTTTGCAAGGCAGACACCTTACCTCTAGCACCACCTCACTGGCCCCCATCTTAACTACTTTTAAACTCTGTACCTCATGATGATATAATAAAATAATAGCAAGAAAATAAATGCATAAGGATATATGTGAAGAAATTAAAAATAAAAGAATGTATATTGTGGTTAAAAATTGTTTAGGATCTGGAACTGTTGGGACCTGAATTCTGAACAATGAAGGGTGCCATTTTGTAAAGGCCACATGGCAGGCTCTTATCAAGTGCAGAGCAGGGAGAGACAGCATTTTGTAAGAACCACCTGGTTAGGACTTCACAAGCCAATTTCTATAGATCCGACCCCAAGCTACCTGGCCATACCAGGTAGCCCATCAGTGAAACAAGGAAGCAGTAGGAAGGTACCCCTAGACAATAGCCAATCATTTTAAGGATTATCAGAAAGCTGGAACCTCCATATATTCTTTCCTTAAATAATAATCTTAAATAACAATCCTTAAGTAATCTTCCTCATAACCTTAGGCAGGGCTCATCTCCTTCGAGGGATGGCCCTGGTTGGGCAGTGTGGGGGTCTTGTTGGCAAATAGATTAAAATATTAAACTTTATTCCAGTTGTGTGGTCTCACTCTTCTACTCTGCACCCTAGCAGAACTATAAATCACTGCATGAAAGAGTAACTAATAAGCCAAACTCTGTCTCCTGCTGAGGCCTACATGCTCCTCTCTACTCCTCACATCCTCCTCTCATCTACTTCCAACTAAGTTCAAGTTCCCTTGATATCTGCAAAGCCTTCTCCATTTGAAGTCACTCTAGACCTGCAGCCTCCAAGAACTAGCTGAACTCTACACTTTTTTTTCCTTCCTTTTCCCATGAACTGTCTAGAAGGATATAAGTTTAGATCAATGGGATGGATGAGACAACCCATCTAGATTCATTCCTTATGGAATTGACTCTGTCCTATCACCCACATCTTTCTGGTTCACAAATCTCTTGAAGAAACTAAGGAACAGTAGGTCTCAGTGACCATATGACATAGTGGCAAAGTGTCTACAGAAGAACAAAAAATAAACTACATGGAAGTGAGTTTGGATGACTTCAAAACATGTGGAATTCAGAGAGTGAATTGGACACCTCCATATTTACACAGGGAGCCACAATGATGTGTTGTAATGAATGAACCATGAGCCCTCAACTGAATATATCTCAGTTGACTCTTGCCAGATTAAGTGATGAGTGTAGTGAATTAGAATCCAGGGCTCTAGATACATCATCTTAATGTCCCAATTACATCACTTTTCCTTAGTCAAGAGGATGTGTTAATTCAGAACCAGAGATCAGAGAATACATACCCTCAGGGAAGCAGAGGAGACACAGTAGTGTTGTTGATGACCCTGAGTGTGGGGTAGAGGAAGAGAGATACCAGGGAGAAGAAGGTGAGCTCAGCTCTGATCCCAAGGCAAGTTCTCAGTGATACCAAGTGACAAAAGCCACAGAATAAGAGCAACAGCAGGATGGAGGGGTTAGTGCCACTTCTAATATCTGTGACTCTGCAGCCCTTTCCTGGTTACAAAGAATCTGTCTGAACTCTGTGTCTGTACCATAGTGACTAGAAGGAGAGAATGTGAATTAACAGAATAGCAATAACCGGGAGAAAGACTGATTTTTTTCTGATTATTTGATTTTTGTACATAGATATAGGAGTGGGGAAGCGAATAACCAATCCTGATCGCAGGTTTGGGGCACGAATGGCATTTCTTGACCAGTTGAGACAAACAGTTCTATGCATGGAGCTGAGGATATGGAGTTGGATATGGCTACAGTGGGGTGCACTACTTTTATACACTATTGTGGGAACATATTTCATTATTAATTTTAGTCAGAAATCAATACAATGATTTCTGAATGCATAGAGTGACTACACCTTTAGTATGAACTCTGAGTATAACTGTCACCCACTTTCTTAAGAAAAATAATGCCCATCAGTTAAAAGAGCAGATCTAGGGTCATTTCAGTGCATATGAGAGGAGAGAAAAAATGTATAGCCTAAAGTGTTACTTCTCTTTTTTCATAAGCTTTCTAATGCATTATAGTGAGGCTGCCTGTGACACTTTCTCAGGAGGTCGGGCACCAAGAGGAGCAGCTGCAGCCGTCCAGCCTCACATAGTTCATGTTTGAGGTTTATGTTCTGGGCTGTATCACTGCGGGAGGGTAATTATCATACTTTAGACTGTAATGCATGGCAGCATCGTCAGGCTCCACGCTGTTGATGGTGAGAGTGAAATCTGTGCCAGATCCACTGCCACTGAACTGGGAAGGGACACTGTACCTAAATTGGTGGCCCTATATATCAGTCGTCTAGGAGCTTCTCCTGGTTTCTGCTGATGCCAACTCATGTAATTGCTAATGCTCTGACTGGCCTTGCAGGTGATGGAGAGTTTCTCTCCCAGAGATGCAGACACAGATGGATGCTGGGTCATCTGGATGTCACCACTGGCACATGAGAGAGAAAATACAAATACTCATCATCTCCATTATCTTCCTTCAGTTCATTTCCCTTAAGCTCATGGAACACTAAGCCCAGTGAGTCCTGGTTTCCCTCCTCACCTGAGAGCCAGGTCATGAGGAAGATCAGAAGTTGCACAGGAGTCCACATTTCCAATGTTTGTCCTGACTGGGAATGAGTCTCTACATGGGAGACCCAGTGTTCTTTAGTGTTCTGGGCAGGAAAATGTGAGACTTGCAAATAAGAAGGGGCTGGGCATTCTGAGCAGGCAAAAAAGGTGAAACATTTGTGTGGGAGCAGAACAGCTGAGGGAAAGCAGGGGTAATGGGTGCCCCAGGGGAAGCAGAACTTTGCCCTTAGAGAATATGCTCCTCCAAAGGGTCACAGGAGGGCACCAGTGTGGTTACTGAAGGGCAGTGTCCTCTGGTGTCTCTGAGACTTAGGACCCTGCTTTTTGCTCCTTCTGCCACAGAAAAAGGTTCTATCAAACAATACAGAAACACACAAAATATCTGTGGATGTTATGGAGGTCATGGAACTTCTTTTGGGGAATCAATGTGATAATAAAGCAGGTAAGCACCTGGCCTGTCATTTTGATTCCTGGCAACTCATATTGCCTCAAAGTATGCCTGTCATTCTGTATTCTCTTTCATAGTACCAGGACTAAGCCATGAGTACTGACTTTTATGGATCTCCAAACAGGAAAATTTTGTTTAAAAATTGAAAATTTTTTGCAGGCCTCTCTCAATATACACCTGGAAACTATTTGTCATTGTAAATGATACTCAGTCATCTGCTTGAGCAATTCAGTCCTAGGTTCCAGTGATACCAATGTGGAAGGCTACAGGCCTACCTCTTCCTGATTGGCTGAGCTAAATAACACAGCAAACTATGATGTCCTTAGCTATGAAACCACTATTCAAACTAAACAGACCCACACTGAGGTAAAAGGAAAAAAGTCTCATAAAAGTATGGCAGCATTCTCCAGAGCTAGAGAGGACAAAGAAGAAATGAAATCAAGGTGAGAGAAAGAAGATGAGGAAAACGTAGACATGAAAAGTGATCAGAGCCAGCCAGTGTTCACCCCAGGCAGCAGAGCAGAGAGAATAGGGATCTCTATATTTGAGCCCCAGGACACTCTAGATGACAGAAACTGTTGTCCCACGGTGACAGCCGGATGGTTAAAAAAATTTTTAACATCACGGTTGAGTAAAGAATTTTTGTTAATTAAGTTTGTTGCATACAATACACAATACTAAACTCTTCATCAGTGTCCACTTCACTCACTAATTTCCCCAGTGTCTTCCTTCTCCTTCTAATTCCCTCCTGGGACCTTATTTCACAGGAAGGGATGTTTCATCCTCACTGTCTACAAAGAGTTATAGTCTAATTGTGTCAAAATAAAAATTAGGGTGTGGGGATCTTGGAGCAACCACAATAATTCCAGCCGGAATGTACTGAATTTAACTCACAATACAGAACATATGATCATCCCTAAAAAATGGCCTCTGAAGTTACTTTCTGACTTTCCCCTTCACACCCACAAAACCCCAGTTTCTACTGACAATGGGACACATTCTTTTCCTCTAGCTATGTCAGTTGTGGGGTGTGTCTGCCACCTCGTGTTTGCTCTATGAAAGAGCAGCAAATGATTTCTAATATTGGTCCCAATTGGTCCCAATGATAGAGACAAATTTTTCTAGACTCAGTGAAACAGCTGCTGGAATACCGTTACCAGGCCTGTCTCTAAGGACTAACAACACCAAAACAACAACTACTAATGTTTACTCCTCAAAAAAATAATCCAAGTTTACAGGAAATTTAGAAGAGATATTTGCAGTACTTTTTTTTTAATTTTTATTTTGACCATATTGGCTTGCATATAGTAGTACTTTAGGTACATATTAACATTGAATCAGGGGAATACCCATCACCAATTTTGTCCTCCCTTTGCCCCCGTTCCCTTCCTGCAACCCATATCCCCCACCATCACTCCCCGGGCTGCTAGAGTAGGTGGTCCCCTCTGTGTTTATCTTACTATTAGTGATCAAACATCTGTTTGGTCCCAGTACCCTCCTTCGTTTCCCCCTCTATTTGAGAGGCAGAACTAGATAGTTCGAGTTATGTGGTTTTGTTTGAAGGAAAGAAAAGCAATAGAATGGGTAAAAATAAAATAAAATAAATCAAAAAAGCTGAAAATGGGCGGAGTCCTTCTAGAGGCTTTCAACCTCAGTTTCAGAGAGGATGGGAAAAAAGTAATTGAAATACCGCAACAATACAGAAAAAAAATCAAATAAATTATCCAGTGAGCACTGCAGCAATAAAGGCAATAGCATTTGGTAGCACTCTTAGGAGGTGCTTTGAGAATCCACATGAGAAGTCACAGATACAATTCCAGAGAGAATCTCAGGCAGGAAGAACATGCAGGTGAAGTGGCAGGTGAGCAGGGAGGGAAGTTGGGAAAGCTGAGATCTCCTGACCTTGTTTTGGGTTTATCAATCAGCTCCATATCTCCTTCCAGATTGATCCACACAAGCTTTGAGATTTGCAGCAGGTATAAGGAGGAAGCTTCTGGAGCCATTAGCGCTCTGAGCATGAATAAGTTATTCATGTTTGAGTACAAAACTTGTGACTATGGGAAATCAACTATAATATTTCAAGAATTAGTAGACAATTTTTATTTTTCTGTGGTTCTTGGTTTAAGGACTATAAATCAGATTTTCATACATGAAATAGTGTATGTGCTTCAACTGAGCTGAATCCCTTTCATGGATTCATACTGTGACAAGGAAACTGTGCTTGTGGCTGTGCCAAATATGGCCACTGGATCCTTAAATTATACCTTGTACAATAAGTAGCAGTATTTTTATGTAATTTGTATTATTTTAATCTAAGTAAATTGCACCATATTGAACCTTATTAATAGTAGTGTTTTCATTACTAAGTTTCAGCATAACACCAAGAGAAAAGGCCAGAGTAGTTACTTGCCTCCATTTGAAAGTTTTCTTTGATACAAGCATTATTGTTGATGACATTTATGTCAGCTCTTTGAAAGCTTCCCAAATTTCTGGTACTATTGGACAGGTGTGGAGACTCTCTCTGAGTCTGAATATTGGAGCCCACAATGCTACCATGGCATCTAGGTGTGGAGAGTAAAATCTTATATATTTCTGTTACTATTTTAAGATGCCACAATATGACTATTGATATTGTGCTGCCTGATCAAACAGGGCTGTGACAGCTGCAGGAGCTGAGCAAAGGTGTTACCTTATATTCTGATAACAGGCACCTTCCCATGCGGCCCCTACAATTCCTTTCTCAGCTGGAGTCAGAACTCAGGGTCTAGAAGAGAGCCTGTATCCAGGGATCTAAGGTACATGGCTGTGGTGCCCCTGTCCAGAGTCAGGGACCCATTTTCTCCTTATTTATTTATTTATTTACTTATTTATTTATTGGTTTTTGGGTCACACCCAGCAGTGTTCAGGGGTCACTCCTGGCTCTACGCCCAACAGACTCGGGGACCATATAGGATGTCGGGATTTGAACCAAGTCCTCTACATGCAAGGCAAACACGTTCTGCTGTGCTATCTCTACAGCCCTGGAAGGACCGTGGTCTGTGTTGTTGACCTGGGTTTACAGGGCGAGAATAGCAGAATAGTGAAAGCAGAATAGGGCTCTGTCCTTAGAAAAAAGGTCATAGTGAGTTTTATAGCTGTGACCTCAGAGTAAATATTGCTATTCCAGGGGAAAAAAAAACTAAGAACAATCAATATTTTTTATAATAATGTTAGTTTTTTGGCCTCCTAGAAGGAAGAAACAGTAACCATATAAATTCTCTTAGATAATGATGATTTAGACTTTTACTTTCACTGAGGGACTTTCATAGCCTGAGGGGCCAGGGAAGCACCATCATTGTGATGGAGGGTATCTCTCCCCAAAGCCTAAATGGTGTTAGATGCAGCACAGGCTTTGGACATTTTCCTTTTTTATAAGACCCATCATGTGCCTGAATTTTCATCAAAGCTTTATTTTACAAACTGTCAACGCTTCGTTAAACAGTCAAGGGTAATAGATACAAAATATCTGTGTTCCTGTCATTAATGTTCTTCATCAATAACTGTTTATATTCAAACTTTCCCAGGCAGCATGGCAAAGATAAGCACTTTCCCCAACCTCTGTAGGGATTGACTCCAGGAAAGTCCTAATTTCTCCCTCTGATCCACATCAGAAGGTTGCTTGGCAGGGAGGATGCACTGTGTGAGATGAATTCTGGGATTCTGAATCTGTATACAACTGCCTCACACTTTGATGTGGGAAAACATTTAGATATCTTTAAATATATATTTATAACAGTATTACTGCACTTTCATTTTGTTATCAAAGGTATTTTATTTAATGATTTAATTAATTATTAATTAAATTTATTATCTTTACTGAATTAAAGTAAGTTAAAGATAAATTAAATCCTTATTTAAATATTTACTTACATAAAAATAACTTATTTAATTGATTAATTAAAGATTTACAATGTTGTTGATAATAAATTATAAGGAATATAACATTCCCTCAAAAACTCCTAGCAACTCCGTTAATTCCCTCCACCAGAGTTTCCAAGCTTCCTCTTATCCCTTTCTCACTCCACTGTCCCCTTGACAAGGTAAGATTCAAAGTTAAGGATTATAGTTTTGATCTCATGTTTTCACAGCTGTGATATATAGCAGCACTATATTCCATTTTGGCTGAGACCCTCTTCTTGTCATTGAGAGGAAGCCCCTCTCTCACCTTTTCCTCACAGGCCTCCCCAAGAAACATGTCTGTGGGATGGAACGAGATCCTTGGGTCTCTTTATGCTCTCATCTCTTTTTTTTTCCTTTGCCTTCTTTTACATTAAGTGATGGTTTATCACACCTGACTACAAAGAGGCACTATGAAATGAAGTCATATAAATAACTGGGACAGTGTAAATTAGGGGCAACCCTAGCAATGGTATAAAAGACCGGCAATACTTGCTTTTCTCATACTGCAGTGAACATGAAATTGACCTTTGAAAGCGCAATTCTTGCTACACCCATCACACCACAGGACCCCTTCCCTACTGACAATGGGACACAGTTATTCATCCAGATCCTGTCTTGTAAGTTATGGGATCTTTCTGCCATCTACTGGCTGCTTTGTGGTACAGCAAGTTAGAATTTCAGGCTGATTCCAGTGATGCTGCCAGAAACTGTTCACAGGTCTGGGAAATAAACACTGTAATTTCTATCACCAGGTCAGTATTGAAGAACAAAAACAAAAACGATTCCTTGGCTTCATAAACTACTCCACTATTTGAGCTTAAATGGCTCACAGAGGATCAGGATTCAGAAGAGAAAACTGTCGTCCAGTGTAGTAGCTATGATCTTTATGAGATCAAAGCATGCAATTTCAGAAAGAATTTCTGTCAGGAGAAAGAATCTGCAGCTTAACTGACAAGTGAACACTGTGAAGCAGAGGACTCCTGAGTACTCTGAGAAATTGTCAACCCAGTTTCATACCTCTTTCCAAAATCATTCAGCTCATCTCAGAGTCAGCTGTCGGGATGAAAATGGCCTAGGTAGGCTCCTGCCCTGCACTCAGCAGAATGTGAAGTCCGTGACAGAAGCCACTGGACAGCCACCAACACAGGCTGAAGTCAGAATAGGAAAATGTCTTCGCTTGAGTTCTGTGTCTACTTTCGGTCTCCTGTGTTACCTGCCACGTCATGAGGAACCCTCACTCTCGTCAGGATATTTGAGTGCTTTGACCAGAGTGTGCACTTCTGCGATAGCATTGCATGAGGGTTTGGTGTGGAATATTATTGTTTAAGTCTCTGGTGGTGAACCGTGAAACTATGACCTGATTGTTGGGTTTTCAGTTCCCGGACACCCTCTGAGTTAAGCAGCTGTGGTGTGGTGTGGTTGGGTAGTGGGATGACTATCTAGGCCATGATGCTCACTCCCCTCACATGACATTGACTTCTGCTCCACCCCAGACTGATGATTCTCCTGTCACTCTTCACCCCACACTAACTCCAACAACCTCCATGGACATTACTGCTCCCCATAGAGGGGTCCTTTTATAATCAATGAATGCCTGCACACTTGAGGGTGTTCTCATACCCTTTCTGGAATCTCATGTCTTTCATTTGTTCTGAGAAGAAAAGGTCATAATAAAAGAGAGCTCAATAAGAGCAAGGTGGTTTCCAGTCACTGTAATGACAGAGCTGGAAAGAAAATAAATCTCTGCAGAGGTGGAGGGAGCCTGTCATTAGGATAAGGCAGAGGGAGAGGGAGAGAATATGAGAGTGAAGGAGGATGCAGGCTTCAAGGAGGCACTGATGGTAACATCACACACTCGGTTTCTCTCTAATTTGTGAATCAATATCCTGACTTTTTAAGATCCTTTTCCCTCAGTATAGGTCTCTGTGGATATCTCTTTGGTTTTGGTTTTGGTTTATTGTGCCATACCCAGTGACGCTGAGAAACTCCTTCTAGTTCTGAGTAAACACTATAGCAGTGCACAGGGTATCATATGTGTGCCATGAATTGAAACAGTTTGTATTGAGTGAAACAGCCACCTTTGTGCTTTCTATTGTTTGTCCACACCTCTATCTGGTTTAAATAACAAGTTCTACCTGACACATTTTGTGAGGGGGTTGATGGCTCAGCAACATCTGTGCTGGGTGAAGTCAGAGCCCAGGAACCTCCTGGCCCAGTGCAACTAGATACAGGCTTGACAGTTCCTGGAACTGAGGCACCACAATACTTTTGCCTCCATGGGACCATGCAATGTGGGGCCAGATTGATGTTTGCTGTTCATAGAGACAATTGGGTCTGAGAGGCAACAAAAATTAATAAAATACTGGAAAACAACACTTTTACTTAAGAATATAGAAAATATAATATTGGAATATCATATTCAAATATGAAATCTAATTTTCCTTAAAATGCATTGATGAGAAATCATAGATCTCTATAGATAATCTACAGAGTGTCTTAGAATGTCTGTCTCTGGGCAGAGGGAACAGAAAGCAGTGTCCTGACTCAAGGGGTATGTGACAAGACACACCCCTTCAGTACTGAAACTGGTGGGCACCTGTGTCCCCTGGGATGAGCATGTTCTCTGAGGGAAAATTTCTGTTTCCCCAGAGGGACATAAACCTCCATCTTCCCTCAGCTGTGCTGTTCCCACACAAACCCTCCACCCCTCTGCCTGCCTAGCAAGCCCAGCCCCATTCATTTGCAAGTCTCACAGTCCCTGCCCAGGACACTCAAGAACACTGGGTCTCCCTGAGCAAGCTCAGATCCAGTCAGGACACACAGTGGACATGAGGGTCCCGGTGCAGCTCCTCAGCTTCCTGTTGTTCTGGCTCTCAGGTGAAGAAGCAACACCAGGACTCACAGGGCTTAGTGCTCCCTGGATTTCAGGGAGAGGAGGCACTGAATGGTAATGAATAGTGATCATGAGTGTTTCTATTTTCTCTCTCAGGTGCCAGGGGTGATATCCAGCTGACCCAGTCTCCATCCATGTCTGCATCTCTGGGAGAAAAAGTCACCATCACCTGCAAGGCCAGTGAGAATATTTACGGAAATTTACACTGGTATCAGCAGAAACCAGGGGAAGCTCCTAGGCTCCTGATATATGGTGCATTAAACTTGCAACCTGGGGTCCCTTCCAGATTCAGTGGCAGTGGATCTGGCACAGATTACATTCTCACCATCAGCAGCCTAAAGTCTGAAGATGCTGCCACTTATTACTGTCAACAGAGTTATAGTGGCCCACAGTGATATAGGCCAGAACATAAACCCCCTGAGTTGAGCTGTGTGAGGCCGGGCAGCCCCAGCTGTTCTTCCTCAGAGTCAGATACAGCTAAGCTCTGATGTGATTGAAGATTGTGAGATATGACTCAAAGGGGTTTCTGGACAGCCTAGTTCTCTCATCTCACCCTCATTCCAGCATCATAGACAGAAACATCGGTGATAATATGTCAGGGTTAGACGATTGGGGAAAAATCACCTGAGTGTCCAAGCAAGAATTGTTTTCAAAAGAAAATAATCATACTTCTTACAAAATTTGGCCAATCTTACAGAGATTTTCCATGAGACCTCAGCTAACTCATGCTCAGGATCTCCTCTAGTAATCGGTCCACATGGTTCCCTCAGGGGCTTTGTATTACAGATGATGCACCTACACTGGCACCCCTTTACCCAAAGCCCACGGTGGATAAGAGGGCTCCCTCTTGGTGCTGAATAACTTAAGGGTTTGAACTGATATGTGATGGCCTGTGTCCAGCAGGTCAGTGTCCAACAGATTACTTTCACTGTTCTAAAATCTTCTCTGACTCAGTTGTCTTTCCTACGATCCCTGAAAAATCACTGACACCTTTACTTGTTCCATAATTTTATCACTTGCAAAATGTCCAAGTGTTACCTGTTTCCAGTTGCTTTCTTGCCCTTTGTACTAATGCACCTAAGTTTTGTCTTTCTTTAATGTCTTATTTATTTTATAAAATCCTAGGGACTGGAATAATAGATCTGTGGAAAATTTGCTTGCCTTGCACACAGCTGACCTGGATTAGATCTGAGGCACCACATATAGTTCAAGTGCCCAGTCAGGAGTGATTTCTGAACTCAGAATCAAAAGTAAGACCCAAAATCTCAGAGAGCAGCTCAAAAACAAAAACAAAAATGAAAACAAAATCAAAATTTAAGTAAAGTCTTTGAGGTGCTGAGGAAAGTTCCATTATCTGATATACCATAGTCTCTTTACATTTTATCCCTGCTGGTGCTAACTTCCTTTATTTGTGTCCTCAAACTTTAAAATTAATGTTTGCTATAATTGCTGATCATATGGAAGCTCAATTTCCAGTTTTTTGAGGAATCTCTGTATTGTTTTCCAGAAAGGCTGGACTAAACGGCATTCCCACCAGCATGAATAAGAGTTCCATTCTCTCTATGTTCATGGCAGCACTGATTTTTCTTGATATTTTTTATGTGTGCCAGTTTCTATGAGATGATAGCATACCTCATTGTTGCTTTGACATACTTCTCCCTGATGATTGGTAATATGGAGACTTTTCTCATGTATCTTTTGGCCTTTTGTATTTCTTTTTTTTTTTTTTTTTTTGGTTTTTCGGGCCACACCTGTTTGATGCTCAGGGGTTACTCCTGGCTACGCACTCAGAAATTGCCTCTGGCTTGGGGGACCATATGGGACGCTGAGGGATCGAACCGCAGTCCTTCCTTGGCTAGTGCTTGCAAGGCAGACACCTTACCTCTAGCGCCACCTTGCCTGCCCCTTGTATTTCTTTTTTTTTTTTTTTTTGTTTTTGGGCCACACCCGGTAACACTCAGGGGTTACTCCTGGCTATGCGCTCAGAAGTTGCTCCTGGCTTGGGGGACCATATGGGACACCGGGGGATCGAACCGCGGTTCGTCCAAGGCTACAGCAGGCAAGGCAGGTGCACCTTACCTTTAGCGCCACCGCCCGGCCCCTTGTATTTCTTTTTTGAAGAAATGTCTATTCATTACTTCTCTGACTTTTTGAAGGGTTAGATGATTTTTTTCTTAAGTTCTGGTAGTAACTTGTATATCTTAGATAGTACACCGTTATCTGAGGGATATTGGATAGTTTCTCTCATTTGGTGGTGGAATTTGTATCCTAATAACTATTAACTTGGTGGTGCAGAAGCTTCTCCATTTAATATAGTCCTATTTGTTTATCTCTCTTCCAATTGTTTGGACAGTGGTCTTTCCTCCTTGAAGATACCTTTATGTGGGAAAAAGAAGCTGAGAAAATGTAAGGGGAATTCTGCAAGCTGACTTTGAACATAAAAGAATATCTCAATTAAGAAACATGTTTTCCTTGCTGTTATGAGTGCAGGTTGAGCTGAGAAGAAAGGCATCCAGATCAAAAACATGTCCTCACATACTATACAGGTCAATGGTGTCATGAGCATTGCAACCACTATCCTTCCATACTATATAAGTTAATGATGCCGTGTACCTTATAACTTCGATTTTCACATACCATCTGGGTGCTGTAATGGCTGAGCAGCATGTAAAGCTATATTACCTATATTCTGTTTCCCTCCTAAAGTTCACCTTTAAAAACCCCAACCCTAGTTTCAATAAACAAAGATTATTGACAGACAATACTTGCCTATGAGTGGTCTGTGTATTGGACTCAGAGCCTTCCTTCCTCTTCCAGAGTCTGGCCTCATAATCTATGGGCTGAAAGAGACGTTCTTCCCACCCTTGCATTGGCCAGAGCCTGACACATTTAGTCTCAATGTTATGAAGTCATGAAGTGTTTTACCTACTAGTTCTTCTATGTAGATTATGATTCCGGGTCTGATATCAAGGCCTTTAATACATTTTGATTTGACCTTTGTGATGGTGTTAGATGGAGGTCCGAGTTTCCTTTCCTGCATATGGCTGACCAGTTGTCTCAACACCACTTGTTGAAGAAGGTTTCCTTGCTCCATTTCGTCTTTCTTGCCCATTTATCAAAGATTAATTGATTGTATGTCTGTGGAACATTCTATGCATACTCAATTCTGTTTCATTGATCTGAACGTCTGTCTTTATTCCAATACCCATGCTGTTTAATTTACTATTGCTTTGTAGTATAAAGTTGGGCAAGTGTTGCCTCGCAAATTCTTTTTCCTAAGGTTGTTTTAGCTATTCATGGATGTTTATTGTTCTAAAGGGATTTCAGAACTGTTTGATCCACTTTCTTGAAGAATGTCATGGGTATACTTGAAGAAACTGCATTAAATCTGTACAATATTTTGGGGAGTATTGCTGTTTTAATGATGTTAATCCTCCCAATCCATGAACAGTGAGTTTCTCCATTTTCTTGTGTCGTCTTCTATTTCTTGAAGCAGTGTTTTGTAGTTTTCTTTGAATAATTCTAAGATATATGAGTTTCTGTGGCACGAATGTGAATGGGATTGCATTTGTAATGACATTTATTTTCTATCATTATTTGTGTATAAGAAGGTCATTGATTTTTGTATGCTAATTTTTTAGCACGTATCACATAGAACAAGAACAACCAGTGCTGATGTTTCAGCCAAACTTCAGACCTACTTCCACAAAAAACTGGACTATCTTGATAACCAACAATGATGCTGAGGTCATTGGCCTTAAGGACCACAACTCTAACAATGAGAATATATGAGGGAAATAGAAAGCCTGTCTCGAGTACAGGCGGGGTTAGGTTGGGGAGGAGGGAGATTTGGGACATTGATGATGGGAATGTTGCACAGATGATGGGGGTTGTTCTTTACATGACAGAAACCCAACCACAATCATGTTTGTAATCAAGATGTTTAAATAAAATTTTAATTAAAAATAAAATAAAATAATTTAAAAAAGGACCACAACTGAGTTACTCATGATTGACAACAAAACTCAATTGTTACTTTTGGATTCATGAATATGGGACCCAACTGTAGTATTTCATCGTTTAGTGGCCAATAGCAATTTTTGGTTATTTTGGTTTGTGAATTAAACTCTGGCCTGAAAAACATGAGCCCCAAGCTGCAATACCTGGTCCCAGTTTCCATTCTCTGATGATGAAATTGTGCTATGTTTCCAATAGTGTGAAGGTGTCCAATACGGTCTTTAGGTTTTTGAAATGTCCCCAAATTACAGACACATTCCCATGAGCACCCCACATTCCCTTTTCTCATCTGAGTCAGAGCTCAAGGTCTAGAAAAGTGAGAGCATATATCTCAGTACATGACTTGTTGCATCTTGCCCAGAGCCAGGAGCTAATTGTGATAAGGTCTGATTGGTCATAATTAATAGAATTAACAGGGATGGAAAATCAAACAAGGAAACTAGAGCTGGACTCTATTTTTTGAAAAGAGGTTATGATTTCTTTGTGGATCTGACCCCATAGCTACAGAAACAAAGGGTAATCAGAGATTAATTTGGGAATTTTTATACCACAAAATAAGAGAACCTGGAAGAAATAGATACATTTTTGGATTCCTAGAACCTCCCAAGGTTGAACCAAGATTATCAGCAACACCTGAACATTCCTAACACCATTGAGAACAATGAAATGGTTTTCAAAAGGTTGCCTGCCCCCAAACAAAAGCCTAGATGGATTCACTGTGAATTCTTTCAAATCTTGAAAGAGAACTTACTGCCAATTCTTTTCATGCTCTTCCAGGAAATTGAAAAAATAGTGAGAGCTTCCTTCACCTCTTCTCTTTGTACTTGGAGATCTTTGTTTCTTTTCATTGCCTAATTGCTATTTCTTTTCTTTTTCTTTCTTTTTTTTTTAATTTGTTTTTTTTGTTGTTGTTGTTTTGTTTTGTTTTGTTTTTTGGGCCACACTGGCAGCGCTCTAGGGTAACTCCTGACTCTGTGCTCAGAAATCGCTCCTGGCAGTTCAGGGAACCATATGGGATTCAGGGATCTAACCCGAGTCATCACACTTTGTCACTATGCTAATCTAATAGCTATTTATAATTATTTCTATGAAATCAAAGGGGTAAAAGTGGGCAACCTTGCCTTATCTCTGGTTCAAATAATTTTAGTTTAATGTTTTCCATGGACTTGTGGTAATTAGCTTTGACTATATTGAATTGTTAGGATTCCCATTTTGTTGAGGTTTTTGTTTTTAATCATGAATCGCTGCTAGATTTTATCAAATGCCTTCTTGACATCTATTGGTGATGGTATGTTTAATTTTTTCCTTCATTGATATTGTATTTCTGTTAATTGACTTACATATGTTAAACAATACTTGCTTCCATGACATTAATGAAAATTAGTCATGTTAATTTTTTTATGCATTGCTAGATTGTATTTGTTAGTATTTAGTTATTTTTGCATATTTTCCTTTTATTTAAACACCATGATTACAAAGATTTTTATCATTGAATATCAGTATTACAATGTACACCAAAAAAGCTGGACCAGAAGTGAAAAAGAATTCCTTTCTCCTGGCACTCAGTGAGCACGGGATGTTCTTGATCTTTCTGATGAGTGCCAGTCTCTGTGGTGTGAGATATTTCCTTGTTTTTTTGATTTAGTCTCCCTGATGACTAGTCATGTAGAGCATTTTTTTCATGTGCCTTTAAGATATCTGAATTTATTTTTTGAGGAAATGTCTGTTCATTTCTTCACCCCATTTTTGGATGGTGAGACCTTCCAATGAACTTTTTATTTTGCCTACCTATATTTTTTTTTTCATTTCTGACACTTCTGTTTATTTTGCTCATTTCTGCTCTTCTATCCTCCTTTATGTTATTGAATTATATTCCATTATTTCTCTGAGCTCACTGGACACTCTAAGAATTTCCACTCTGAAATCCATTTCAGAATGAGTGGGTTATTATGGGTTGAATATGCAGTATTGCATTCTTCAAGTAGAAGGAATGGTTGTTATGTATTGGCTGCTTTACAATGGTTCTTTTTGTAATCTCAAGGTACTTCTTTTCTATGTCATTGTCAGCCTTCTCCACTGGAAGGTATTTCTCAGGGAGCTTATATTCATAAAATATTATCTCATGGCAGAGTAAGTGGTGGCCCTCTCCAGAGAAAATGCTCTTGAATGTGACCTGTGACCTGTGAGGGTAAGCAAGAGATTGTACGGATAGGTGAATTTATTCTGCCTTGTGGCTTCACTGTGCTGACTCTCAGCCTTCTGAGTTGTGAACAGACAATTCCTCAAAGAAGAAATACAGGTGACCAAAAGGCACATGAAAAAATGCTCCACATCAATAATCACCAGGGAAATAAAAATAAAAATAAATTTAAATAATATTTATTTTTCAATTTTTGCTTTAAAACCATTTTTTGAAAAATAAGCTGATATACACATTTTAAATATATTATTAGCAATAGAGCACTGTAGCATGTGCATATGTTTTAAATACGCATAGGTATAACTATTTATTTGATTTGGTACCTCCAAGCAGTACTCAAGAAACTTAGGGCTGTCTTTCTGTGATTCTGTGGCAACTAAAAGAGAAATGCAACATAAGCTTCCTAATGATGGCGTGTTTCTTCTTTGTTTTTGTTTCTTGTTTTTTATGTTTGTTTGTTTGTTTTGAACCACATATGGCTATGATGCTCAGGGGATACTCCTGCCTCTGAAATCTAGAATTATCCTTAGTAGTGCTCTGGAGATCATGTGGGATGCTATGGCTCAAATTCATATCAGCCATTTTCAAAGCAAAAGTCCTACCTATACTATTGTTACAAATTTCTGTTAATTATTTAATGGAAAGAATTATTTATTTATTTTCCATTATTTAATGGAATGGAGTTTTTTTTAAGGGGTTTTCAAGGAACCACTGTTAACAAAGAAGCTGAAGGGTTATTTTATAACTAATGAAATTAAGGCATTAAAACATGTTGTCAGTAATCACTGCAGCAGGAGTCCCTGGCTTCCTTTATATTCTGTACTTGGTTCTGTGGACCAATACATTAGAACATTATTGTAGACCTTTGTAGTGAGAGGTTGAATGAATACCTGTTCACTCTGAACTGCTGTTTCCATTGTTGCTTATTTATTTATAGTAGAAAAGATAGTGGAGGCCTTGTTTTTCCCCTATTCTGTTTAATTTAATAACTTCTCTATACCCTGATACCTATTGTGTTTGGAGTTACTACCATTTAGACCATTGTGTTTCTTCATGAAGTGTTATATGTATATATGGTTAATACTGTAAATACCTCAGATAAGAACTAGCATTCCATATTCATCTTTCTTCTTCTGGCATTCTTCACTTAACAAGGTATTTTCTGTTTCCATCCATGTTGCTGCAAAATCCATGATTATATCATTTCTACCTGCTATGTACCATCTTCATGACCCACTCATCTGTTGTTGGACATCGAGGTTGATTCCAAACCTTGGCTATTGTGCTGAGTTCTGCTATAATAGTGGAGTTCATACATACTTTGGGGTGAATGTTCTTCTGTCTTGAGGGTAGATACCCAGGAATGTGATTGCTGGGTCATATGGCAGCTCAATTCTGAGTTTACTGAGTACCCTCCATACTGTTTTCTATAGGGGTTGGACCAGGTAGCATTCCTACCAGCAGTGTATGAGAGTTCCTTTCTTACCATTATTTTTTTATTTAAACACCTTGATTACATACATGATTGTGTTTGGGTTTCAGTCATGTAAAGAACACCACCCATCACCAGTGCAACATTCCCATCACCAATGTCCTAAGTCTCCCTCCTCCCCACCTGACCCCTGCCTATACTCTATGGGACACCAGGATTTGAACCAACCACCTTTGGTCCTGGATCAGCTGCTTGCAAGGCAAACGCCGCTGTGCTATCTCTCCGGGCCCTCTTTTCCCCACGTTTCTATGGATTTATTAGATTTTGTGGAGTTAACCTTTATGAGTGCTTTGTATATCCTAGATATTAACTCTTTATCTGATGTGTTGAGTTGTTGACTGCAAAAACATTTTTCCCATTCCTTTAGCTGGTTCTAGTTTTAACCAAGGTTTCTTTTGACATGCAGAAATTTTTAGTTTGATGTAGTCCCATTTATTAAGGTTTCAGGCTAAAACTCTTGCCACTGGCATTGAATCACCAAAGACTTTTGATGTATAAGTCTGAAGTGTTCTGCCTATTTTTTCCTCAATGAACTTTATAGGTTTGGGTCTGAATTCAACAACTATGTTAAATAAAGTCCACATTGTCAGGTTCTCTTCAGGAAAAGAACCTCTATACATAAGATGCAGCAGATGATACTGCACAGGGTAGCCACATCATACAGTCCTCATTACCACAATGCTTAGTACTTGAGACACGAAAACTGCTTATCCTAAAATGCTCCAGCCACTATATAACGCTGAAACCTGTCTCTAGCAAAGCCCATTCTCATCAGTGATGAAGAAACTTGCTATTGAAAAACCTTCTAACTTGACACATCAGCTCAACCTTTTTGTTTAACTTATTTTTAATGGAGTCTCTTCTCTTATATCTTTTGTTTTCCCTTTCTGTCTAATCAATATCTTGGCAATTATTTATATTTTCTTGATTCAATTATTTATAAGAGCTCACACTCATCCTAAGGGGGTCAGGCCTCCAACAACAAGTTATGAATAGATCACTATTGTCTGTCTTTATGTGGGCAAGAGTTTGTAGACAGTGGAATCCTCTTTGCTAAAACTAAAATGTAAACAATCCATGCCTAAATTGTGCATAGCCCCTCTTATATATAATCTCTCTTCTACCCTTCTGAAATCCTTCTATTCTTTCATCCCCCAATCCTGATCTGATATGCTAAGACATAGGGTAATAACATCTGTCAACCATCAGAATTTGAATAAGTGAATTGATTCGAGATTCTATATTGTAAATTATGTTTTTATGCATATCAGCATAAATTTTTAAAGAAAATAGCTGGTGTTTAATCACTGTAAAAATGTAGATTTTTAAAAGTTTATTTAATTCTATATTGCTTTCAATAATCATTCTATCATTAATATAATATTCGGGTTTTGTATTACTCATTTATTTATTCATTTATTTATTTGGCTTTTGGTATTTAGGCCAGACTAGATGGCATTCAGGGGTTACTCCTGGCTCTGCACTCAGACGTTGCTCCTGCCAGGCTTGGGGGACCATTTGGGATGCCAGGAATTGAACCGGGCCCCTCCCAGGTCAACTACATGCAAGGCAAACGCCCTACCACTATGCTAGCTCCCTGGATGTAGATCTTAAATTACTTCATACTTGCTTTGGAATCTGGTCTATCTCTCTTCCTAACTGCCTCTGCTTTTCCTCCTCCTACCCTGGCATGGAGGTTCTTTTCCTAGCCAACACACTGTAAGCAATTACCTTGCCTGTTCTTTCTTTCTTTCTTTCTTTCTTTCTTTCTTTCTTTCTTTCTTTCTTTCTTTCTTTCTTTCTTTCTTTCTTTCTTTCTTTCTTTCTTTCTTTCATTCTTTCATTCATTCTTTCTTTCTTCTTTCTTTCTTTCTTTCTTTCTTTTTCTTTTTTTTTTTTTTTTTTGTGGTTTTTGAGTCACACCTGGCAGTGCTCAGGGGTTATTCCTGGCTCCAGGCTCAGAAATTGCTCCTGGCAGGCACAGGGGACCATATGGGATGCCGGGATTCGAACCAATGACCTCCTGCATGAAAAGCAAACACCTTACCTCCATACTATCTCTCCAGCCCCTTGCCTGTTCTAATTGCTAGGCCTGTGCCTCACAATCCTGCAACCAGGGTTGTCCTGTCTCCTTTGTCTTATTAAATGTTTTCTTTGTAAGGAGATGCTAATACTAGCAAGTCTCCACTGACATGAACTCATGCCTACCTATGCCCTCCATCTGTTTATAGTTAACACACAGATTTTCCTGAGAAACACTGTTCAATAGATAGGCATAAGAAATAATTATTTTAGTACACCTAAAATTTTAATCTACTAGCTCCTGTTATTTTGATTTGTAACTAATAAAGAAGAATTAATAAATAATTTTGCTTTTTATATTCGTGTGTTGGTTATTTCTAAGATTCTTAACTTAACTTGTGAAGTTAATTTAATTATGTGTTTCTCCTGCTGAATGTCTGTATAACAATGGACTTTTACATCACTTTTGTTGTGTCCACCTGTTATGGTTGCTGTGTCTTCATTTTCTTTTGTTTCCAAGAATTGTTTGATTTTTCTCTCTCAATTACTTGTTTAGTAGTGAGCTGTTTAATTTCAGATATTTAAATTATTTCTCCTCTTCTAAATGTAATTAATTTTTGTTTTCAGTGGATAATTGCCTAAGAAAATAGATGCCATTGCTTTATTCCCTTTGCTTTATGGACATATGTCTTATGGTCCAACATATGATCTATCCTGGAGAATGTAACCTGTGATTGGATAAGTATGCATATTTGCCTTTGGTTGAATGAAAAGACACACACATCACATACATACACTTATACAGAGAAAACCCCTCTCTCATTCCTTTCTTCATAGTTAATACTTCTTCTGCTGAATTGTAGTGTGGTTGATTAATGGAGAGATGAGTACTGTTGAAGTCTCCTATGTATTGTTATATCTTCTTCCAATTCTGATAGTTGTGTTAAGTATTTTGCTGGTCCCTCATCAGCTGCATGCATATATAGGTGTTATGAGTGTTTTATGATAGGTATATCCTTTGATCATCAAGAAATGGCCTTCTCTCTCTCAAAACTCTTTTAAGCCAGAAATGGATATTGTTTGAAAAAAAAGTCTGGTTAGTCATTTAGCCTTTTATGAGAGTAGTTTGTTTCAATTATTTTACCCTAGACATTTAGTTTGTGTTTGTCATTAAATGAAAATGCATTTTTGCAAGTACAAGATTGGATATATACTTTCCTATTACTCTATGTCTCACTTTGTGTGAGATTATTATCATAAAGTTTTCTCGTTAAGTTCTACCAGTGCTTATGTATCTTAGATATTAAATCATAATCAAATGGATATTGAGTGAATAATATTTCCCTTTCTGTGGTCAGTGGTTGTATATTAGTAACAATTTTTTGAAGTGCTGACGCTTATTAGTTTTTTGTAGTCCCATTTGTTTATCTTTGCTTTCACTTGCTTTATACTTGAAAATGCCTATAGTTTCAGTATCATGGTGAGTTCTACCTATATTTTCCTCTGCGTACCTTATGGTCTGATATCAAGATGTATCCATTTTAATTTGACATTTTTGCATGGCATTAGTCAGCTATAAAAGGGTCCTCCCCTTTAAATAAGACCTTAATTGTGATTGGCTGGCTGAGTCATAATCACTCCCCTCCCCCAGAGAATTCTGGGTGGAAAGTAGTTGGCAGTTAGAAGGGACCATTGAAGGAAAAAGTGGATTGAACTGTTTTTACCCCTGGCTGTGGCTTTTCTCCCTGATTTGGGTAGACCTTTGGCTGTACTTTTTGTTATAACCTATACCTTGTTCCTTTTACCTGGCCCTCAATCTGATTTACACTTGTCCCAAACCCATCTGTCTCCCCTGGCCTAGGGTTTGTCATAGCCCTCTAGGCTTCAATAATAAAGAAGACCAAGGCATTTGTCAGTGTCTTGCCTGCAAGGCCTCGTGGACACCATAAATTTGATGTGGGCCCATCTCTGACAACTCAGCTCTGACACAGTGGCATCAGGTCCTCAAACTGAGTGGGCTAGAGGTAAGCCTTGTGACAGTGGATCAGTGGTGGTGTACTCTGGTGTTGGGTGTGGTACTCTTGCTTGTAACTTAGTCATAGTACTAAAGTAAAAGTACCTAATTGCAAATTAAAAAAGGAATTTTGAGAAGAGAGAGAATACAAAGCTCGAGAGACAGGGGGAGAGAGGGGAGAGGGAGAGAGAGTGGAGAGATCTAAGGGTTCAAGTAATATAATATGCACTATATGTTGGAGGTCTGGATTCCATCTTTCTTTCATGGTATCTGAAACATCCCCAGTAGTCATCCCCCAAAGACAAATTTGGTCATAGCTATGAACAAACCCAGTATGACCTTAAAAAATCATGAAACAAATACAAATATTGAATAAACTTTTCTTCAAGGAAGACAGACAAAAGGCTAGTAAGAACATGAAATTAATTTTTCTTTCTTTTTACTGGTAAATATAAACTAAAAGTGAAAAAATACATGACACCTGTGAGAATGGTTATGATATAAGACAAGAAATAACTATATCAGAAGTTGTGGAGAAAATGAACCCTTGGACATAGGATCTTAAATCAATCTAAAGATAATGGAAAAAAGGATATCCCTTTAAAAATTTAATATAGAGAGGCCAGAGCGACAGCACAGCAGTAAAGGTGTTTGCCTTGCACATGGCTGTCCTGGAACAGACCCGGGTTTGATTCCCTGGCATCCCATATGGTGCCCTGAGCCTGCCGGGAGCGACTTCTGAGCACAGATCTGGGAGTGACTCCTGAGAGCTGATGGGTATAGCCCAAAAACCAAAAAAAAAAAAAAAAAAAAGATAGAGAAGAAAAGTGCCATAGAGGCAGGCTGGTGGTAGTACTGGGGTACAGGAAAGTAACTGGGCAAATTGATGGTGGAAAATGAACACTGTTGAAGAAAAGGCTGTTAGAGCATTGTATTGTTGTATTGTTGAATCTCCCTACCCACAACTTTTTAACTGTATCTCATGGTGATTTAATTTTTAAAAATAAAAAAGAAAATAGTTGTATATAATTTGGTTATAATATTTGTGTCTTTACTTGAATATTTAAAAAATGTTGAAGATATCTGTGCCCCCTTAGTAGCATCCTTTATTATAGTCAATATCTACAAGTACCTAATTCTCCTTCAACAAATGCCTGGGTAAAGGCAATGTCAGGTATACAAATACAATGGAATTCTCTGCAGGCATTGGAAATATGTAAATAGCAGATTCTGGATTTTGTATATATATAATTCATACATTATATATACTCAAAAGTTTGAATGGTTGTACTTTCTGGTCTTAAATGTCACAATAAAATAAATGAGTGCACAAAATTAGCTACATAAATTTACATTTCCCCTAGAGAAATATTCTTCATGAAAAGTGTTCCTTTAAACAAAGTTTTAAAAGCAAATTAGACAAAATATTTATGATTTGATGAGTTAAGTCATTAAGTCAAAATATTCAATAAATATTTAGTTTCTATGAAAAATATGCAAGGTTATCATAATGATATTTTATATATAATTAAATGAACAATGTATAGCCCATTTCAAAAGATTTAGTTGCATAAATTCTTATTTTTGACAGTATAATTGACCAATTCTTTAAAATCATATATGTATATATAGTTATATATGTATAATATATATTAGAATGTCTAAATTTTATATTGAAGACACTATATTTAATTCAGGCATCCAAAAGATTTATCTGTTAATGTAAGTTATTAATGTTCAATATTTGTCTTTTCTATTTTTAAGATGTTTTTTTAGAACAGTACTATATTAAACTCAGGACTCACAAATGCAAATAATTTGAGCGATATTTATGTCCTTCCTGCTAATTTTAATATTTTAAAAAACAAACAAAACAAAAACATTTTTATTAATATATTTATTTAAACAGCTTGATTACAAACATGACTGTGGTTGGGTTTTAGTCATGTAAAGAACAATCCTTTCACCAGTGCAACATTCCCATTCCCAATGTCCCAAATCTCACTCCTCCCTAACCCACCCTGCCTGTACTCAGGCTTTCTACTTCCCTCATTCATTCCCATTGTTAGGATAGTTCTCAATGTAGTTATTTCTCTAACTACACTCATCACTCTTTGTGGTGAGCTTCATGAAGTGAGCTGGAACTTCCAGCCCTCCTCTATTTTGTCTCTGAAAATTATTTGTCTCTGCATCTTTCTCTCTCCCTCTGACATATTTCACTCAGCATAATAGATTCCATGTACATCCATGCATAGGAAAATGTCATGATTTCATCTCTCCTGATGGTTGCATAATATTCCATTATGTATATGTATCACAGTTTCTTTAGCCATTTCTCTGTTGAAGGGCATCTTGGTTGTTTCCAGAGTCTTGGTATGGTAAATAGTGCTGCAATGAATATAGGTATAAGGAAGGGGGTTTTGTATTGTATTTTTGTGGTCCTAGGGTATATTCCTAGGAGTGGTATAGCTGGATCATATGGGAGCTCGATTTCCAGTTTTTGGAGGAATCTCCATATCCCTGGGACACAAATACACACAATCACACAGTACAGGCCAACACTGAATTTTAAATATTCAGATAAGAGAGAAGGTGGACCTTTTGTTCTTTGCAACGCTGTTCCCCCAAGGACAACTTCTTATTCCTGAGCTAATGGTGGCCAGTAATTTTACACTTAAATATTCCTTGAGTGAAGAGGACTTTCCTGCATTGTGCTTTTGGATCCCTTGGTTATACTCCTAGGAGTAGCATTGCTTGTATATATATGGAAGATTAATTTTTAGTTTTATGAATAATATTCCATATTCTAAGAAAGCTGAAATAGTCTAGAATCCCACCAGCAGTGAATCAGTCACTGTCTTTCTGAATAAGCACCAGCACTGGTTGGTCTCATTCATTTTGTTGTGTACCAGTTTCTATGTGAAATAATATCTCATTGTTATACTGATTTACAATTCCCTAAGAATTAATAATATGGAGCATTTTAATGTGTGTTGGGGTCATTTATTATTCTTTGAGGAAGTTTCTATGCATTGGTTCTTCCCATTTTTATCGGGTTAGATTGTTTTTCTTGTTAAGCTCTACCAGTGCTTAAATATCTTAGATATTAAACCAGCGGTCTCAAACTCAATTTACCTGGGGGCCGCAGGAGGCAAAGTCGGGGTGAGGCAGGGCCGCATAAGGGATTTCGCTTACCGAATATTCGCAATATAAAATCGCATTAGTAAGAAAAAAAATCGCATTAAACATTTGCATACCCCTAACGGAACTGCTCGGGATATGTGAATGTTTAATGCGATTTTTTACTTACTAATGCGATTTCTATTGTGATTATTCAGTAAGCGAATAATCGCGAATACTGCAATATTTGAAGGCCGGCGGGCCACAAAATGTTGTACGAAGGACCGCAACGGGCCGCGAGTTTGAGATCCCTGTATGAAACCATATCCAAATGGGTAATGATTGAATAATATCTCCTTTTCTGTGGGCAGTGGTTGTATAATAGTAACAATTTTTTGAAGTGCTGAAGCTTATTAGTTTTTTGTAGTCCCATTTGTTTATCTTTACTTTCACTTGCTTTATCACTGTTTTATACTTGAAAATGCCTATAGTTTCAGTATCATGGTGAGTTCTACATATATTTTCCTCTGTGTACCTTAAGGTCTGATATTAAGGTGTATCCATTTTAATTTGACACATGTGCATGGCATCAGCCAGCTATAAAAGGGTCCTGCCCTTTAAATAAGACCTTAATTGTGATTGGCTGATTGAGTCATAATCACTCCCCTCCCCAGAGAATTCTGGGAGTGGAAAGTTGTTGGCAGTTAGAAGGGACAATTGAAGGAGCCAACAAATGGATTGAACTGTTTTTACCCCTGGCTGTGGCTTTTCTCCCTTATTTGAATAGACCTTTGGCTGTACTCTTTTTGTTATATCCTAACCTGTTCCTTTTACCTGGCCCTCAATCTGATTTACACTTGTCCCAAACCCATCTGTCTCCCCCTGGCCTAGGGTTTGTCATAGCCCTCTAGGCTTCTATAATAAAGAAGACCAAGACATTTGTCAGCATTTTGCCTTCAAGGCCTCGTGAACACCATAAATTTGATACGGGTCCATCTCTGGCAACTCAGCTCTGACACACTGGCATCGCGTCCTCAGAGTGACTAGAGGTAAGCCTTGTGACTGTGGTTCAGGGATGGTGTACTCTGGTGTTGGGTGTGGTACTCTTGCTTGTAACTCAGTCATAGTACTAAAGTAAAAGTACCTAATTGCAAATTAAAAAGGAATTTTGAGAAGAGAGAGAATACAAAGCTAGAGAGAGAAAGACACAGAGAGAGATCTAAGGGTTCAAGTGCATGCACTATATGTTGGAAGTCTGGATTCTATCTTCCTTTCTTTAGTGGTATCTGAAATTTGGTAATAGCTATGAACAAACCCAGTGTGACCTCAAAAATATCAAGAAACAAATAAAAGTATTGAAAAACTCTACTTCAAGGAAGACAGACAAAAGGCTAGTAAGAACATGAAATTAATTTCTTATTACTGGGTAAATATAAATTAAAAGTGAAAAAATACACCTGTGAGAATGGTTATGATACAAGACAAGCAATAACTATACCAGAAGTTGTGGAGAAAATGAACCCTTGGACATAGTATCTTAAATCAATCTAAAGATAATGGGGAAAAAGATATCCTTTTAAAATTTTAAGATAGAGGGGCCAGAGCAACAGCACAGCAGTAAGGTGTTTGCCTTATTCATGGCTGTCCTGAAACAGACCTAGGTTCAATTCCCTGGCATCCAAGTCTTCCAGGAGCGACTTCTGAGCACAGAGCTGGGAGTAACTCATGATAACTGATGGGTGTAACCCAAAAAACAAAAAGAAAGAGAGAGAGAGAGAGAGAGAGAGAGAGAGAGAGAGAGAGAAAGAGAGAGAGAGAGAGAGGAGAGAGAAGAAAAGTGCCATAGAGGCAGGCTGGTGGTAGTAATGGGGGTACAGGAAAGTAACTGGGCAAATTGATGGTGGAAAATGAACACTGTTGAAGAAAAGGGTGTTAGAGCATTGTATTGTTGAATCTCCCTACCCACAACTTTTTAACTGTATCTCATGGTGATTTAATTTTAAAAAGAAAAAGAAGTCGTATATAATTTCGTTATAATATTTCTGTGTCTTTACTTGAATATTTAAAAATGTTGAATATATATGTGCCACCACAGTAGCATCATTTATTATAGCCAATATCTGCAAACTACCTAATTCTCCTTCAAAAAATGACTGGGTAAAAACAATGTCAGATATACAAATACAATGGAATGCTCCACAGGCATTGGAAATATATAAAGAGCAAATTCTGGATTTTTGTATATATGTAATTCATACATTATACATACTCAAATTTTTGAATGGTTGTACTTTCTAGTTTTACATGTCACAATAAAATAGCTGAGTGTACAAAACTAGCTACATAATCTAAAGTCACATTTTTTTCCTAGAGAGATATTCTTCATGAAAAGTGTTCCTTATTACAAAGTTTTAAAAGCAAATAAGGCAAAAAAATTATGATTTGATGACCCATTAAGTCAAAATAAACAAAATATTCAATAAATATATAGTTGCTAAGCAAAATATGCAAGTTTATCATAAGATATGTTATATAATTAAATGAATAATGTATACCCCATTTCAAAATATTTAGTTGCATAAGATTTTTATTATTTTAACAGTATAATTGACCAATTCTTTAAAATCATAGATGTGTATATATAGTTATATATATGTAGTAATATATATAGAATCTCTACATTTTATGTTGAAGACATTATATTTAATTCAGGCAACCAAAAGATTTATTTTAATGTAATGTAAGTTATTAATTAATTAATTAATGTTAATGTAAGTAATGTTCAATATAATTCAGGCATCCAAAAGATTTATCTGTTAATGTAAGTTATTAATGTTCAATAATTGTCTTTTCTATATTTAAGATGTTTCTTAGAACAGTACTATATTAAACTTAGGACTCACAAATGCAAATAATTTGAGCTATATACATGTCCTCTCTGCTAATTTTAATATTAAAAAACAAACTAACAAAAAAAAAACAAAAAAACTAACAAAACAAAAAATTAAATAAAACTTAAAAATCTTTTACTGAAAATAAAATAATTTGAGTTTCTAGATCAACAAATTTAACAAATTTTCTTATATAAGGGCTTTTTAGAATGTCATTCAACTTTTAAATTTTATTTTTAATAAAAATTTTATTTTTTAATATATTTTATTTAAACACATTGATTACATACATGATTGTGTTTGGGTTTCAGTATGTAAAGAACACCACCCATCACCAGTGCAATGTTCCCATCACCAATATCCCAAATCTCCCTCCTCCCCATCCGACCCCCGCCTGTACTCTAGACAGGTTTTTCATTTCCCTCATACATTCTCATTATTAGGACAGTTCAAAATGTAGTTATTTCTCTAACTAAACTCATCACTCTTTCTGGTGAGCTTCCTGAGGTGAGCTGGAACTTCCAGCTCTTTTCTCTTTTGTGTCTGAAAATGATTATTGCAAGAATGTTTCTCATTTTTCTTAAAACCCATAGATGAGTGAGACCATTCTAAGTTTTTCTCTCTCTCTCTCTGACTTATTTCACTCACCATAATAGATTCTGTGTACATCCACGTATAGGAAAATTCCATGATTTCATCTCTCCTGACAGCTGCATAATATTCCATTGTGTATATGTATCACAGTTTCTTTAGCCATTCGTCTGTTGAAGGGCATCTTGGTTGTTTCCAGAGTCTAGGTATGGTAAATAGTGCTGCAATGAATATAGGTGTAAGGAAGGGGTTTTTGTATTGTATTTTTGTGTTCTTAGGGTATATTCCTAGAAGTGGTATAGCTGGATCATATGGGAGCTCGATTTCCAGTTTTTAGAGGAATCTCCATATCTCTTTCATAAAGGTTGAACTAGACGGCATTCCCATCAGCAGTGGATAAGTGTTCCTTTCTCTCCACATCCCCGCCAACACTGTTTATTCTCATTCTTTGTGATGTGTGCCATTCTCTGTGGTGTGAGGTGGTACCTCATAGTTCTTTTGATTTGCATCTCCCTGATGATTAGTGATGTGGAGCATTTTTTCATGTGTCTTTTGGCCATTTGTATTTCTTCTTTGTCAAAGTGTCTGTCCATTTCTTCTCCCCATTTTTTGATGGGATTAGATGTTTTTTTCTTGTAAATTTCTGTCAATGACTTGTATATTTTGGAGATTAGCCCCTTATCTGATGGGTATTGGGTGAATAGTTTCTTCCAATCAGTGGGTGGCTCTTGTATCCTGGGCACTACTTCCTTTGAGGTGCAGAAGTTTCTCAGCTTAATATATTCCCATCTGTTAATCTCTGCTTTCACTTGCTTGGAGAGTGCAGTTTCCTCCTTGAAGATGCCTGTAGTCTCAATGTCCTGGAGTGTTTTGCTTGTGTGTTGTTCTATATATCTTATGGTTTTGGGTCTGATATCGAGGTCTTTAATCCATTTGGATTTTACCTTCGTACATGATGTTAGCTGGGGGTCTAAGTTCAATTTTTTGCAAGTGGCTAGCCAGTTGTGCCAACACCACTTGTTGAAGAGGCTTTCTTTGCTCTATTTAGGATTTCTTGCTCCTTTATCAAACATTAGGTGATTGTATGTCTGGGGAGCACTCTCTGAGTATTCAAGCCTATTCCACTGATCTGAGAGCCTGCCCTTATTCCAATACCATGCTGTTTTGATAACTATTGCTTTGTAGTACAGTTTAAAGTTGGGGAAAGTAATTCCTCCCATATTCTTTTTTCCAATGATTTTTTTACCAATTCTATGGTGTTTATTGTTCCAAACAAATTTCAAAAGTGCCTGATCCACTTCTTTGAAGAATGTCATGGGTATCTTTAGAGGGATTGCATTAAATCTGTATAATGCCTTCGGGAGTATGGCCATTTTGATTATGTTAATCCTGCCAATCCATGAGCAGGGTATGTGTTTCCATTTCCACGTGTCCTCTATTATTTCTTGGAGCAGGGTTTTATAGTTTTCTTTGTATAGGTCCTTCACATTTTTAGTCAAGATGATTCCAAGATATTTGAGTTTGTGTGGCACTATTGTGAATGGGGTTGTTTTCTTAATGTCCCTTTCTTCCTTCTTACTATTGGTGTATAGAAAGGCCATTGATTTTTGTGTGTTAATTATGTAGCCTGCCACCTTGCTATATGAGTCTATTGTTTCTAGAAGCTTTTTGGTAGAGTCTTTAGGGTTTTCTAAGTAGAGTATCATGTCATCTGCAAACAGTGAGAGCTTGACTTCTTCTATTCCTATCTGGATTCCCTTGATTGATATCTTTCTCTTGCCTAATCACTATAGCGAGTACTTCCAGTGCTATGTTGAATAGGAGTGGTGAGAGAGGACAGCCTTGTCTTGTGCCAGAATTTAGAGGGAAGGCTTTTATTTTTCTCCATTGAGGATGATATTTGCCACTGGCTTGTGGTAGATGGCCTTAACTATATTGAGAAAGGTTCCTTCCATTCCCATCTTGCTGAGAGTTTTGATCAAGAATGGGTGTTGGACCTTATCAAATGCTTTCTCTGCATCTATTGATATGATCATGTGGTTTTTATTTTTCTTGTTGTTGATGTTGTGTATTATGTTGATAGATTTACGGATGTTAAACCATCCTTGCATTCCTGGGATGAAACCTACTTGATCGTAGTGGATGATCTTCTTAATGAGGCACTGAATCCTATTTGCCAGGATTTGTTGAGGATCTTTGCATCTGTATTCATCAGCGATATTGGTCTGTAATTTTCTTTTTTTCATATCATCTCTGTCTGGTTTAGGTATCAAGGCGATGTTGGCTTCATCAAAGCTATTTGGAAGTGTTTCCGTTTGTTCAATTTCATGAAAGAGTCTTGCCAGGATTGGTAGTAGTTCCTCTTGGAAAGTTTGAAAGAATTCATTAGTGAATCCATCTGGGCCTGGGCTTTTGTGTTTGGGCAGACATTTGATTACCATTTTAATTTGATCAATTGTGATGGGGGTATTTAGATATGCTACATCCTCTTCCTTCAACCGTGGAAGATTATAAGAGTCCAAGAATTTATCCATTTCTTCCAGGTTCTCATTTTTAGTGGCATAGAGTTTCTCAAAGTAGTTTCTTATTACCCTTTGAATCTCTGTCATATCAGTGTGATTACTCCTTTTTCATTCCTAATATGAGTTATCAATTCTCTCTCTTTCTCTCTCTCTCTTTCTCTCTCTCTCTCTGTTAGTTTTACCAATGGTCTATCAATCTTGTTATTTTTTAAAAGAACCAACTTCTGCTTTCATTGATCTTTTGGATTGTTTTTTGGGTTTCCACTTTGTTGATTTCTGCTCTCAGCTTTGTTATTTCCTTCTGTCTTCCTATTTTTGGGTCCTTTTGTTGAGCACTTTCTAGTTCTATTAGCTGTGTTATTAAGCTACTCAGGTAAGCTCCTTCTTCCTTCCTGATGTGTGCTTGCAAAGCTATAAATTTTCCTCTCAGTACTGCTTTTGCTGTGTCCCATAAGTTCTGATAGTTTGTGTAATCATTGTAGTTGTTTCCAGGAACCTTTTGGTTTCCTCCTTGATTTCGTCTCAGACCCACTGGTTATTCAGTATGAGGCTGTTTAACTTCCAGGTGTTAAAGTTTTTCTTCTGTGTCCCTTTGTAGTTTACATATAATTTCAGGGCCTTGTGGTCAGCGAAGGTACCCAGCAAAATTTCTATCCTCTTGATATTATGGAGGTATGTTTTATGTGCCAGCATGTAGTCTATCCTGGAGAATGTCCCATGTACATTGGAGAAGAATGTGTATCCAGGTTTCTGGGGATGTAGTGTCCTATATATATCCACTAGGCCTCTTTCTTCCATTTCTCTCCTCAGGTCTAGTATATTCTTGTTGGGTTTCAATATGGTTGACCTATCCAGTGTTGACAAAGCCGTGTTGAGGTCCCCCACAATTATTGTGTTGTTATTGATATTATTTTCAAATTTGTCAATAGTGGTATTAAATATTTTGCTGGCCCCTCATTTGGTGCATATATATTTAGGAGAGTTATTTCTTCCTGTTCTACATACCCCTTGGTTAATATAAAATGTCCATCTTTGTCCCTTACAACCTTCCTGAGTATAAAGTTTGCATTATCTGATATTAGTATGACCACTCTAGCTTTTTTATGGATGTTGTTTGCTTGGATAATTTTTCTCCAGCCTTTTATTTTGAGTCTATGTTTGTTCTGACTATTCAGGTGCGTTTCTTGTAGGCAGCAGAAGCTTGGATTGAGTTTTATGACCCATTTAGCCCACTCTGTGTCTCTTAACTGGTACATTTAGTCCATTGACGTTGAGAGAAAGAATTGTCCTGGGATTTAATGCCATCTTTATAACAAAATTTGGTGTGTCTTTTGGTTAGTCTTGTCTTCAATTAGGTCTTTCAGTTTTTCTCTTAAGACTGGTTTTGAGTCTGTAAAGTTTCTGAGCTGTTTTTTGTCTGTGAAACCATGTATTCTTCCATCAAACTGGAAAGTGAGTTTTGCTGGGTACAGTATTCTAGGTGAAGCATTCATTTCATTCAGTCTTGTCACAATATCCCACCACTGCTTTCTGACCTTGAGTGTTTCTGGTGACAGGTCTGCTGTAAATCTCAAGGATGCTCCCTTGAATATAATTTCCCTTTTTGATCTTGCTGTTTTCAGAATTTTGTCTCTATCTGTGGGATTCATCATTGTGACTAGGATGTGTCTTGGGGTATTTTTTCTGGGGTCTCTTTTGGTTGGTACTTTTTGAGCATGCAGGATTTGATCACATATATTCTTTAGCTCTGGACGTTTGTCTTTAATGATGTTCTTGACCTTTGATTCTTCCTGGAAATTTTCTTCCTGGGTCTCTGGGACTCCAATGATTCTTAAGTTGTTTCTGTTGAGCTTATCATAGACTTCTATTTTCATCTGTTCCCATTCTTTGACTAATTTTTCCCTTGTTCGTTTGCTTTAAGTTTTTTTTCCAATCTCTCCCGTTCTATGGAATTGTTATGTATCTCATCTTCCACAGCACCAAGTCTATTCTCAGCTTCTGATACCCTGTCCCAGAGCTTATCCATTTTGTCATTCACTTCGTTTACTGAGTTTTTCAGGCCTGTTAGTTGACATGTTATTTCAGTTTGGAGTTTTGTGATTTCTGTCTTCATATTTTCTTGGTTCTTATTAGTGTTCTGTTCAACTCGATCCATGATTTCTTTGAGTTTGTTGAGCATCTTCCATATTGCTAGTCTAAAGTCCTTATCTGAGAGGTTGATTAGTTGGTTGGTCATTATCTGGTCATCAGAATTGTCATCTTCATTCTCTATGTCTGATGCTGGCCTGCATTGTTTCCCCATTGTCACACTTGTATTGTGGGTTTTTCTATGTGTTGTGGTGGTATTCATTGGCTAAATGATGCAGGCAGCCACACTCCTCTGGCTCCGCCCTTTCTTGATGGGTCGACTTGTCTCCAAAGGGAAGGGAGTCCTCCGTGGATGAAGCCTCACACAGGATCAAATCTTAGGCCCGAGCACGCAGCAGAGAAGACAGTCTGGAGAGAAATGCTGGGCTTCATTGATCCAACACAGTTCTTAGTGTGATTTTTTTTCTTCTTGTTGCGATGGTGTTCTTTTCTAGAAAGAGCACATGGCCGCGTAGTGAAGAGGAGCCAAAGTGATCTTCTGGAGCCTCTTTTCGACCCACTCCCAAGAGGTTCATGCGACAGGACAGTAGACAGACACACACAGGCAGCACTCACAGTTTTTCACAGTCAGGCCTCACAGGGCAGGCGTAGTTTCGTGGATTTTCCCAGCCTGACGTCACAAACAGGGGACCTGGCTTCTGCAAAGTACCAAAAATTTTATTTTTAATAAAAATATGTGAGCAAAATTTTATAGAAAGAGGCATCAAAGTATAAATCTAAAAACTCATTGAGCTACAGTGTAAAAGAGTCACTGTAGTGCTAATAGATAATGACTTTCTCTTCCAATTACCATCATTTTCTCCAGTTTCTGATTATTTGCAAAATAATAATCATTTGGGCAGTGATTAAATCTTTCTCTTCAAACATTAGACACATTCTTCATTACTTTTAGTAGATGTGCATCTTTTACTAAACCATAATTATAATTAAGACTGATGAAATCATCAGGCTCGTTGTAAACTTTCAGTTTATCCAAATAGTTTGGCAACATATTAAAGGTCTTCTGTCAGACTTATTCAATGTTTATCATTTTTTTGTTGCTGTTGAATTCTAGCATGATTGTTGTCATTTGTCATTATACATTATTGGACTAAATTAACTAATTTAGAGTTTTGATCTCCCACATTAAAAATAACAGCAATTATTACTTTTAAAAGTGTTAATTTATCAGGCCAAAGCAGTAGCGCAGAGCCGTAAGGCGTTAGCGTAGGACAGATCGTGGTTTGATCCTCTGGTCCCATATGGTTCCCCAAGCCAGGAGCAATTTTTGAGTGCATAGCCTGAAGTAACCCCTGAGTGTCACCAGGTGTAGCCTCTCCTCACAAAAAATAATGTTAATTTATATTTTGCTACTCTTTATTGTTCAAAATAATCTTTTTATTTATTTATCTGTTTTTATTTTATTCTGTTTATTTATTTATTTTTGGGTTTGATGTTGTTTCCATTTTTTGCATTCTGTTTTGTTTTTATTTCAGAATCGTGGTTATTATGTGGTGCTTGTTTTTATTGCTGTAATTTTCATTGGATTTTTTTGTTTGATATCTCTTTTTGTATTGTTGTGGTGTTTCTCTTTCTTTTTCCCTTCTCTCAAACTGATGTTGAGAGCCTTTAAAAGGACTCTACCCATTTTCGGCTTATTTGATTTTTACTTCATTTTATTGCTTTACTTTTCTTCAAACAGAACCACATAACTTGAACCATCTAGTTCTGCCTGTCAAATTGAGAGGAAAATAATGGAGGGTACCAAGACCAAACAGTTGTATGATCACTAAGTAGTAAGCTAGACATAGAGGGAACCACTTATACTAGCAGCCCGGTGGGTAAGGGTGAGGGATATGGGATGCAAGCTGGAAATGGGGGGTGAAGGGAGGACAACTTTGATGATAGGAATTCCCCTGATTCAATGTTAATATGTACCTAAAACATTACTTTTAAAGATATTTAACCCACTTTGGTCAAAATAAAAATTAATATAATTTAAAAAAAACCAACTAAATAATTAGTATTTGTTGTGGAACAAACCTAAGTAAAATTAAAAAAAAAAACTCTGACCTCAATCCACTTCTGTTCTAGTGTGCAGAAAGAATTCCATACATTCATTCTTCAGTGTACAAATTCTTTATGAATGGGTTCAATAAAAAAGAGGAGTAAAATTTCTATTCAAATTTAATAAGCACAAAAAATGGAACTGTTATAATGTAATAAACCAATTTTGTTATTTACAGAGTTCACTTTTAATCAGCTAAAATATTTTATATGATTCTGGGCAAGATTAATGTCCTACTCTGTTTCCCCCAGTTTTTAAAATTTCCATGAGCACATGCTATCCAGTGCATACACATGAGATTTTTGTGGGTGTGTCCCTTTCTACAAAAACTGTACCAGCCAAAGATCTTTATAGTGGGCTTGAGAGATAGAACAGTGGGTTGGGCACTTGTTTTGCAACTGTTCTACCAAAATTCAAGTTCTGCACTCCATATGGTCCCTTGAGTTCCACCAGGAGTGATCTCTGAGAAGTCCAGCATGATCTCTGATCAGAGCTGGTGTATCACAAAAAAAAAAAAAAAAAATCCTAAATGGTTATTTGAAAAGAAATCTGATTGTACACAAAGCTGTATTTAGTGATAATCTTGTTTTCTAGCTGGTGATATGTTACAAGGTTCACATTTTGTAGCTGAACTGCAACAACTTAAAAGTATGTCATTTCGAGCCCAGAGAGATAGCACAGCGGTGTTTGCCTTGCAAGCAGCCGATCCATGACCTAACATGGTTGGTTCACATCCTGGTGTCCCATATGGTCCCCCGTGCCTGCCAGGAGCTATTTCTGAGCAGATAGCCACGAGTAACTCCTGAACGCTGCTGGGTGTGACCCAAAAACAAACAAACAAACAAACAAAAAACAAAATTATCTCATTTCAACACTTTCTACATACGTTTATTAGATTAATCTGATTGTGTGACTAATGCAGTATTCTTCTGAAAAAACTCGATTAAAGCAATTGGCTTTCATTTATTTTTGTTATCAAAACTTTCAGGGAGCTATTTTTCTGCATGAGGCAGCCCGGAAGATGCTAGCGAACATAATCTCTTCAGGGCCCAAACCAGGTAAGCTCTCCCTACCCAAGAAATGTGGAAGCTGATTCCTGCCATGTTTTGGGGCACACGAAAGTATTATAAAGGACTGCTGCCTTGCTCCCTGCCTGTTTTTCAGGTGGAGCCAGAGGAGTAGTACACTTTTTTTTTTTTTTTTTTTTTTTTTGGTTTTTGGGCCACACCTGGCGGCGGTGCTCAAGGGTTACTCCTGGCTGTAGCTCAGAAATAGCTCCTGGCAGGCACGGGGGACCATATGGGACACTGGGATTCGAACCAACCACCTTTGGTCCTGGATCAGCTGTTTGCAAGGCACACACTGCTGTACTATCTCTCCGGGTCCTAGTACACATTTTTTAAACCCACCACAGCACGTAGTAAAAACCACACTACAATGCATGGCAATGAGGAAACAATGCAGGACAACACCATATATAGAGAATGAAGAAGACAGTTCTGATGACCCAAAAAGTACCAAACAGCTAGATATCCTCTCAGATAAGATATTTAGAGAAGGTGTATGGAGGATGTTCATGGAGCTCAAAAATAGCATACATAGAGTTTAATGGAACACAATAAGAATCAAGAAGACATGAAGATAGAAATCAGAAAACTTCATACTGAAATAACATGTCTAAAAAACTTGGTAGATGAAATGAAAACCTCAATGGGAAGTTTCTCCAATGGAGTTAACAGCAGCTGCAGAGAGGGTTCGTGAGCCGGAGAATGAGATGCAGAACAACTCCATACAGCAGAAGAGATTGGAAGAGAACCTTAAAGAAAATTATCAGACAATGGATAAACTACTCAAAGAATGTTAACAGATAAAAACAGAAGTCTTTGATAAACTCAACAGAAACAACATAGGATTCATTAAAGTCTCAGAGACCCAGGAAGAGAATAATAATAAGAGGTGTTGGAAAAGATTGAGAAGAGGAAGATGAAGAAGAAGAGGATTAAGAAGGGGAAGAAAAGAGTAAAAAGGGACAGAAGAAAGGGAAGAAGATAAAAAGAGGAGGAAGAAGAGTAAGAAGAAAAATGGAGAAGGAAGAGGAGGAGGAAGAAGTAAAGAAGAAGGAGGAGGAGGAGGAGAAGGAGAAGAAGAAAAGAAAAGAAAAGAAGACAAGATAAAAAGAGGAGAGAAGGAGGTTAGGGATGTGGTTCAATTTGTAGAACAGGTGACTTATAGGTGTCAATGCCTAGATTTGATCCCAGATGATTTCATGCTCATGCTCTAATATTCTCACAGCTTGTATGAATATCTTGTGTATATATCTCTAAGACCAGGTTGTCCTATTACATCACCTAATACTAAATGGAAATCAGAAGAGGTATCATCCTTTGAACTGTGAAAAATAAGAGCACCAACAACAGAAAACTGACTTTGATAACCATGACTGAACAGAACCTACCTTGGGACCAATAAGGAAAACCCTACCCTAGGCTGTAACCCAGGACTCATTAAAAAAAAAAAAAAAAAAACAAGATGTCTTATTGCAGAGGCCCAACTTGGACAGCAGAGACTGAGCAGAACCTTTGGATCCATAATATCCTAGGCTTCGGCTTAGGGACTGAACAAAAACAGGGAACAAGGGTTACAGAAGACTGAACACAACAACAGTGTTGAATAGGAACCTCTAGAACCTTAAAGACTCTATCCTAGACCCTGATCTATGACCTGCGCAAATACCAAGATAGTTAGCTACAGTGGCTTGATTTTCTCACACACAACTGAGAGGAAAGTTTCCTGGCACCACAAAAAAGCCTTTGGGATGGGGTAATGAGTATATAGGGAGCCAGGGTTTGATCCCATGATGGTATGCTTCGAGAATGGAGAAACCCTGAATTTCTTAGGCCACGGGAATTTCCTTTCTTCCCCAATGCTTACTGTGCCTATGCAAAAAAAAAAAAAAAAAAAGGAGGGGAGCGCCAATCCCTGACTCTCCAGCACCCCTACTTTTTCCTGTTTTGTTTTGATTTGTTAGTTTTTTACTTTATTTTCCTTCTCTTTTTTCTTCCATTTTTCTCTTTCTTTTTATTCTTGTGGCTATTATTTGGTGATTTATTTTTATTTTTATATGCCGGGTGCATTTTTTTCTTTTTTATTCCATTTTTCTTTTTTTTTTTCTCTCTTCTTTCTTTTTTTGGTAGTTGTTACCAAATTTTTTTCTCTCTTTTTTCTTATCCTTTTTATCTCCAATGACGGTGGAATGGATGCTCAATCTACAACAAGCTGTAAAGTGGAGACCAGTTGCACTAGCATTCTGGGGGGTAAAGGAGGGAGATATGGGACACGTGCTGGGAACGGGTGGAAGTAGGACAACACTGGTGGTGGGAATGCCCCTCACTCATTGTCACTATGTACCATAAATGAGGCAGTGAAAGATTTGTATGCACTTTGGTCACAATAAAATTTTAAAAAAATATGTGATATACTTATGCATACTCACATCTAGTAAAGCAAATGTGAAAAAACTTTCAGGTGAAATGCAACTCTTCCATTTGATAGGAAATGACCAGTAATTAATTAAATCATCATTAGGAATAAAAGGCTTATTTTGTTTTTCAATTAAATCAGCATTCTCTCTTTGTTTACTTACTGTATATGAGTTAAAGAATGCATACAAGAAGCTCCTCTTATTCCACTGTAAAGATATATTGTCCCTTACAAGAGAGGAATCAAAAACTTACTATTTTCAAATTATTACATGAGATGAGGTCTTGAGTAACAGCTGCAGTGTGCTCTATATGTTTGCTAATGTATGAAGTTCTCAAGTTTATACTCTGTTGTAACCAACATAAATACAATTTTAAAGAATGGGATGAATTTGAGAGCAAGCCTGATAGACATGTTCATTGTTGTCATATTGTAAAGATTTTTATATATTATATATGTTTGTAAATAAGTTCAAAATCTTTAGAGATAATTATAACTCCCTCCTTTACTTCATGCATAAAATAGTAATTGAGGTTGATGAATTTCTTATATAATGAATACTGATTTAAACAAACAGAGTCTATTGTATTTATTACTGTTGTTACTCACTGCTCATTAACTCAGTCTGGAAGTATTGAGTAACATAAAAATACTATCCTAGATTCCTAGGTCAGAAAGGATTCTCTGACCACTTGACCATTTTGTCGTTATCAATTCTATTCAGGATGTTTTAAGGAAATTAAAATGTATACTTATTTTTTTACTATATAAAATGTTTTTTTATTTGGACTTCTGTTGATTTGCTTTCTGATTTTTGAATGATTTTATTTTCACTGAAAAACCGAATTATATTTATGGCCTCTATTTTTTGTTTGTTTGTTTGTTTTTGGACCACACCCGTTTGATGCTCAGGGGTTACTCCTGGCTAAGAGCTCAGAAATCACTCCTGTCTTGGGGGGACCATATGGGATGCCGGGGATCGAACCGTGGTCCATCCTAAGCTAGCGCTTGCAAGGCAGACACCTTACCTCTAGCGCCACCTCTCCAACCCCATGGCCTCTATTTTATCACCTGTTTTATTAGATAACTGAATGACTACTGGTCAAAATTGTAATTGATACATAATCACTAGTGTTGTAAAACTATATTGCTGACCTATATTTAATGTACTCAAAATAATAAATGCCAGTATGTTTGATCTTTCTCCTATAACCTAGAAAACTGAATTCTCAGGATAAACAAAACAAATAGTATCTTATTGTGTTTTGTTTAAAAAAAAGTAAGTGAATGGACTATCTATGGTATTATCTGAAAGGTCTTCTTTGTCCCACATCATGAAAGCTATCCTATCTATTTCCTTTGGCATAGGAACTGATTTTGTGACTATTGTCTTGATAATTTACTACTAGATGTCTATAATTTTTTACAGGCACATCTATATAATTCAAGGAGACAGTGTAAAGAGGTAGGAAGGAAAAAAGCACCTTATCTGATCCTGCAATCAAAACTGCTATCAATTTCATTGTTGTATGTTTATCTAAAAGGTGAAATGAAATCTTGAAAGGTAAGACATTCAATCTACTTCTAGGCTACGAAACTGATAGGTTTTTGGTCAAACTTCTTTGTAAAATCTCTTATATTCTGTACATTCAAGTGTACTTCAGGTTATTAGATTAAACTTTATGGTGAATTGAAGAAACTTCTGTATTCCAATAGTTCCTGAAACAGAAAAGTCTTGTGAAGATTAGACAAGTAGTGTTTGGTAAGGTGTTTCTTTTTATGCAAATAAGACCCTGAAGAGGCATATTAAAAGATATCCCATTAGCTAGAGCTAAAGATAAAAACTTTAATTCTAAGATGTTTTATTATATGTTATACTAATGTCATGTTTTATAACTAAATAAATATTCTAAAATAATCTCAGATAAAAGAGAATATTTGTCATTTCCTGGTTGCCATTTGCAATCATGTCTGCAAATCTTTAAATCCTTAGATGAAAAGTTGTAAAATTCTACACATAGTCTCCTCACAATTTATCTAGTCTTGATGTTATTTTATTTTATTTTATTTTATTTATTTATTTATTTTGGTTTTTCGGGCCACACCCGCTAGATGCTCAGGGGTTACTCCTGGCTACGCGCTCAGAAATTGCCCCTGGCTTGGGGAGACCATATGGGACACTGGGGGATCGAACCGTGGTCCTTTCCTTGGCTAGCGCTTGCAAGGCAGACACCTTACCTCTAGCGCCACCTCGCCGGCCCCTTGATGTTATTTTATATAAGATTATGGTTACATTGGATGATTTGATATAGCACTTTCATTTTTTTCTGGTAAAATAGAAATTAACTTTGTCCAGTTTTATGCCTTTGCTTTCCTAGTAAAATTTTATCCTAACTATCCTAGATAGGAACAGAAATTGCTGATTATTTCAACATTAATATTATTTAAATTAGTGACAAAATCATAATCTTTTTGGTTGTTCTTGACCTTTTGGTCTTTCTCTCTGAAAACATAACTTTAGAATGTGAAATTTCAATATGAAATTAAAGTCAGCAGCTCTGGATTTCACATTCATAGTTTAGATGGGAAACTATCTTTAAGATTTTGAATTATTGTAACCCATCTATTACTTACAATTAATTGCTATTTGTAAAAAATGCTTAAGGTTACTGATAAAAAGTGGTTTTCATTTCTGAATAAAATTTTTTCCTATTTCAGACACATGCATTAAAGCATAGTCTTTGTATAAATTGTTTTATAGCCTTTGCGAAGTGATCTTTTGCTTATAAGTAAAACAATAAATTTCCTTCCATTCTAAATATTATATGATGTCAACAAATTAGGATATATTTATTCACTTCACTTACTATTTCTCAGTTTTGCTGAGTCACTTTTACACTGAATTGACAAGTTAACTGATATGATCAATGAATAGCCAACTTAAAAATCCACTTAAAAATTTGTATTAATTTGGGACTCTTTGCTACAGATGTATAGAAGGAATCTGGACCATAGTCTAGCAGTAGAACATTTACTTTGCATGTGTAAAAACCTGGGTCTGTAGCTGTTATAAATCAAAACAAATTAATAAGCCTTCATAAGTCACAAAGTATCGTTTATTGCAAATGTAGAAAATTTCAAATTAGCAATAGTTGTTTTCTCTAAAAATGTTTCTATATTGTTTCTATATAAGCTCTTAAGCTTGTGTTCTATATAATCTGATACCTACAACATATATAACCTATTAAGTTTGTGTTCTGAATATAGAGTCCATTAAAAAATACAACTTACCACTTCATAACAGGAAATAAGCCTAACTTTGAAATTATTTATTTATATATGGCTAAATGTCAAAATTTTACTAGGTTCCTGTATTAAATATAAATAATATGTAGGAGATAATATTTAAAAACTATTGCTATGCTGACTTAATGATGCCATGGGCATTGTAACCACTATCTTTGCATAGTATCCAAATCAATGATGCCGTGTAGATTGTGATTGTTGTTTCTGCATACCCTCTTGTTGCTGCAATACCTAAGCTGTATTACCCCACATTCTGTTTCCTGCCTAAAGTTTGCTTTAAAAGCCTTGTCCCTGCCTTCAATAAATGAAGTTCATTGCTCTGATAATGCTTCCCTGCCACTGGCCTGTAGTCTTCCCTGCTTCTCCCAAGCCTAGCCTCCGAGGTTATAGGCTGAAAGAGACCCTTACCCAGAGTTGCATTGGCCCTGTTGGGGGGCCTGGCGTCAGAACCCTATGTCTGGCACCAAAAGTGCTTTCTGAAGACCCTCGAATGCTTCCAGAACAAGGGGCTTTTAGCTGCCACTAACTCATTCTGGATCAAGGTAAACTTTTTTTTTTTTCAGGCTCAGGCTATCGTTTTTACAGGGAGGTATAGAACCCAGAGACTCATTCAGTAAAGTGTGTGTGTGTGTGTGTGTGTGTGTATGTATACACACACATATTCGAATTTATTGTCATTGCATTTCTTTCTCTTTCTCGTTGCCTATTTGCTTTATTTTCCTGCCTCTCTTTTTCTGGCTCTCTGTTTATATATTTCTCCTCTGCTGTGTCTCTAATCCTAAAAACCTCTTGCCTCTCATTCTGTAACATTCCTCTTCATTGAATCACTCTGAATATACCCTCAGACACAGGTCTGCCCAATAAAAGTCTCTAGGACTGAAGCCATAAAGTCACCTGTGGCAGGATAACGGGGTCATGAACAAGGTTCTTCCCATATAAAGAGCTGTCCCCACAGAAGGAAATTTGTGCAATGATCAGGCAAATATTGGTTTAAACAAAGCACTCTTCCAAAAATATTTGGCAGACTGCTTCCACTTTCTTTCTTGTGTTTCTGCTGCCACTGGGGCCTTTATCTCTCCCTTCTGTCTATGGGAAAATCTACCCTTAGAGCACTAAGATCAGTATAGTAAGGACCAGAGTATTCAAGACATGCCCCCCACCGTAATTTCAGCCAAGAGTGGCCCTCTAGTAATATCCCCAGTGGCCACAGCCCCCCAAGGGAATCTGTCAACTAAGGGGGAAATTGTGTTCTTTGCTATTGTATTTGGGGCAGATAAAGCCATTATTGGAATTGAGGAAACCCCAAGTGAATGGAGCTATCTGCAGGACCCAAAGTGCAAGATGTGGGCAACTTTCCCCTAGAAACCTTTAAATAAGGATTTTATTAAATGAGGTAATTCAAATGGAGATTCTGGTTTTATTAAGCCTCTAGTAGCCAAAGGTTTAACTAATAACTTTTTAGGGCTGGATATACTGGGGCAGGTAAGAGCATATGTTTCTAAATAAAACAACGAAAAAAGAAGTGCCGCCCTCCCCCAATAGTTCAGGCCATTGTTTCATGGGTCCCCAAAATTAAAACAGGAGGAGGGCCCAGTATGGGTGGAATGTTGGTCTCTGTCCTCAAATAACTGAATATTTTAAACCATATATTCAAGTAACAATTAAAACTTGGCCACATTAGACCATCAACCAGCCCATGAAAGACCTCAGAAAGTGGCATATGTTGCAAATTTTAAAAAGATTAATAAGAGTATTATAATGCAGGGGACCCTCCGCAAGGGGTATGCCATGGATTTGAGCCATTCCTAGTAACTTGCATTTGGTAATTATTGACATCAAGAATTGTTTTTTCTCTGTCCGCCTAAGAAATGAGGATTGTGGAAAATTTGCTTGTTATTTGTTTTGTCAGTTTGTGTTTTGTGTTAAAATTTAATTTTGTTTAAATTGTGTGTTAAAATTGTGTTGTGTTTTTCCTTTGTTTATGATTAAAATTGCCGCATTTTATGTTAAAATTTAGCTGAAAAGAAAAGTGTATTTTTTAAAACCAAGAAGCTTTGAACTGGTTTGTTTTCTGACAAAAAATTCCCCTACATAGATCGTTGTCTTCATGCTAATATGTAACCTGACTAGCTAGGGAAAGAAAAAAAAATGGGGATTTTAAAATGTCTACTAAAAATTGAAAAAAAATAAAAGGTTTCTCTGACTCTGACTTTAGAAATGCAAAAAATTTATGCAAGAAAGATAAAGTGTAAATTTATGAACACTGGAAGGAAGAAGGGAATTCTGTGAATTTAAAGAAATGTGTAGAAAGATTTAAGAATGTGTTTTAAGTAAAGAAACGATAATCAAATAATAATTATTATACATAATTAAGCATGTTTATGTCTAACCAGCTTTTGTATTTGCTGCCATCCATCTCAAAATTTTCCAAGTATATTATTAGATGTATATCACAAAGAGCTTCCCTCCTCAATTTGAAGAATTACAATAATCTCCTGTGCATTTAGCTGACTCAAATTCCAGTAAAGAGAATGGGCATTCAGGCTTAGCCTGACATTGTAAAATGGAATCAGCCAAGCCCCAGGAACGATCAACTGGAAGAAACCAGAATCAGGGGACTGAAGACTCCAGATTCTCTGTTGTCAGGAGTCGGTGGCTTTGGCTGTGTTTTCGAACCCAGAGGAAGAACCTAGACCCATTTTGGTCCCAGCCAGAAATATAAAACATGTACCTAGAAAAATATTGATACGTGATAACTTGACCCAGGTTAATCCAAACTGAGGTTAGTTATTCTTTGGTTTGCAGGATAAATATTAGCTAGATTTTTTTTTTTTTACCTAGATGCTGCCTGGCACCACCCCACCGCCAATGGCACCACCGATTTAAGCAGCAATGGCAAGTTACTTGAGCCAGGCAGTGTTGATGCACAGATGGTTTAATCCTCTGCCGTTCAAAACACAGCCTGAATTCAGGAGTTGCAGTTGGATTTATATAACCTCATGGCTAATTTTGGTTTAGTATTAAAATAATTTAGACATGCAATGGACACAAATACCCACATGATTCATTTTGAAATTGATCTACGTTAAAGTGCAAGAAAATTTGAATGACATACAATTTTCAATAAGCACTTTCCATGGCCGTTTTACAACAAGAAATGTAAAAAGGAAAGTGATTGTTTTGGTTCTGCATCAGTGTGAGAAAACATAGGTTAAGAGAGCTGGAAAAGCATAACACCAAATATTTTATTGAAATGACCAAACAAATCGCCTGAGCAAGAGCAAAGTAGTGGGGCGATTACAGTGTACAAGGCCATCGAAAGACAGAATTCAGATTTATACCCAGAATAAAATATGGGCATCACAGGAGATATTTCTAAGAAAGAAGCCAAGAGTAATTTCTGAGCATAACAACATGAATCACAAAAACAAAAAGAAAAGGAAATGGGTGCCCCGTGCCAGGAGCGACTTCTGAACACAGAGCCAGGAGAAACCCCTGAGCTTCACCGGGTGTGACCCCCACACCAGACTATTGCCGGAGCGTCGGCTTAGCGTTCAGGCCTTTGCCTTGCACACGGCTGACCCAGGAACGACCAAGGCTGATCCCCGGCCTCCCGGAAGACACCGTGCTGCTAGGAGCGATATCAGAGCGCAGAGCCAACCAGAACACCTGAGCATCCCAAGCTGAGTCACAAGGACAGAAAGAAATGGGCCCGGAGCGTAGGCGTTCAGGCCTTTGCATTGCACGCGGCTGACACAAGATAGACCTCGGTCCAATCCCCGGAGTCCCATAGGGTCCCCCGTGCCAGGAGCGACATCTGAGCACAGAGCCAGGAGTAACCCCTGAGCCTCACCGGGTGTGACCCCCACACCAGACTGTTGCCGGAGCGTCGGCTTGGCGTTCAGGCCTTTGCCTTGCACGCGGCTGACCCAGGACGGACCTCGTTCGATCCCCGACCTCCCAGAAGACACCGTGTTGCCAGGAGCGATGTCAGAGCACAGAGCCAACCAGAACTGCTGAGCATCCCAAGCTGAGTCACAAGGACAGAAATGGGCCCAGAGAGTCGGCTCAGCATTCAGGCCTTTGCCTTGCTGACCCAAGATGGACCTCGGTCCAATCCCCGGAGCCCCATAGGGTCCCCCGTGCCAGGAGCAACTTCTGAGCACAGAGCCAGGAGTAACCCCTGAGCCGCACCGGGTGTGACCCCCACACCTGACTGTTCCCGGAGCGTCGGCTTAGCGTTCAGGCCTTTACCTTGCACGTGGCTGACCCAGGACGGACCTCGGTTCGATCCCCGGCCTCCCAGAAGACACCGTGCTGCCAGGAGCGATGTCAGAGCACAGAACCAACCAGAACTGCTGAGCATCCCAAGCTGAGTCACAAGGACAGAAAGAAATGGGCCCGGAGCGTCGCTCAGCGTTCAGGCCTTTGCCTTGCATGCGACTGACACAGGATGGACCTCGGTGCAATCCCCAGAGTCCCATAGTGTCCCCCGTGCCAGGAGCGACTTCTGAGCACAGAGCCAGGAGTAACCCCTGAGCCTCACCGGGTGTGACCCCCACACCAGACTGTGGCCGGAGCGTCGGCTTAGCGTTCAGGCCTTTGCCTTGCACGCGGCTGACCCAGGACGAACCTCGGTTCGATCCCCGGCCTCCCAGAAGTCACCGTGCCAGGAGCGATTCCAGAGCACAGAGCCAACCAGAACTGCTGAGCATCCCAAGCTGAGTCACAAGGACAGAAAGAAATGGGCCCGGAGCGTTGGCTCAGTGTTCAGGCTATTGCCTTTCACGCGGCTGACCCAGGATGGACCTCGGTCCAATCCACGGAGTCCCATAGGGTCCCCCGTGCCAGGAGCGACTTCTGACACAGAGCCAGGAGTAACCCCTGAGCCTCACCGGGTGTGACCCCCACACCAGACTGTTGCCGGAGCGTCGGCTTAGCGTTCAGGCCTTTGCCTTGCACGCGGCTGACCCAGGACGGACCTCTGTTCAATCCCCGGCCTCCCAGAAGACACCGTGTTGCCAGGAGCGATGTCAGAGCACAGAGCCAACCAGAACTGCTGAGCATCCCAAGCTGAGTCACAAGGACAGAAATGGGCCCGGAGAGTCGGCTCAGCATTCAGGCCTTTGCCTTGCACGCGGCTGACCCAGGATGGACCTCGGTCCAATCCCCGGAGCCCCATAGGGTCCCCCGTGCCAGGAGCGACTTCTGAGCACAGAGCTAGGAGTAACCCCTGAGCCTCACCGGGTGTGACCCCCACACCAGACTGTTGCCGGAGCGTCGGCTTAGCGTTCAGGCCTTTGCCTTGCACGCGGCTGACCCAGGACGGACCTCGGTTCGATCCCCGGCCTCCCAGAAGACACCGTGCCAGGAGCGATTCCAGAGCACAGAGCCAACAAGAACCGCTGAGCATCCCAAGCTGAGTCACAAGGACAGAAAGAAATGGGCCCGGAGCGTCAGCTCAGCGTTCAGGCCTTTGTCTTGCACGCGCCTGGCCCAGGATGGACCTCGGTCCAATCCCCGGAGTCCCATAGGGTCCCCCGTGCCAGGAGCGACTTCTGAGCACAGAGCCAGGAGTAACCCCTGAGCCTCACCGGGTGTGACCCCCACACCAGACTGTTGCCGGAGCGTCGGCTTAGCGTTCAGGCCTTTGCCTTGCACGCGGCTGACACAGGACGGACCTCGGTTCGATCCCGGCCTCATAGAAGACACCGTGCCAGGAGCGATTCCAGAGCACAGAGCCAACCAGAACTGCTGAGCATCCCAAGCTGAGTCACAAGGACAGAATGAAATGGGCCCGGAGCGTCGGCTCAGTGTTCAGGCCTTTGCCTTGCACGCGGCTGACCCAGGATGGACCTCGGTCCAATTCCCGGAGTCCCATAGGGTCCCCCGTGCCAGGAGCGACTTCTGAGCACAGAGCCAGGAGTAACCCCTGAGCCTCACCGGGTGTGACCCCCACACCAGACTGTTGCCGGAGCATCGGCTTAGCGTTCAGGCTTTTGCCTTGCACGCGGCTGACCCAGGACGGACCTCGGTTCGATCCCCGGCCTACCAAAAGACACCGTGCCAGGAGCGATTCCAGAGCACAGAGCCAACAAGAACTGCTGAGCATCCCAAGCTGAGTCACAAGGACAGAAAGAAATGGGCCCGGAGCGTGGGCTCAGCGTTCAGGCCTTTGCCTTGCACGCGCCTGGCCAAGGATGGACCTCGGTCCAATCCCCGGAGTCCCATAGGGTCCCCCGTGCCAGGAGCGACTTCTGACACAGAGCCAGGAGTAACCCCTGAGACTCACCGGGTGTGACCCCCACACCAGACTGTTCCCGGAGCGTCAGCTTAGTGTTCAGGCCTTTGCCTTGCACGCGGCTGACCCAAGACGGACCTCGGTTCGATCCCCGGCCTCCCAGAAGACACCGTGCTGCCAGGAGCGTTGTCAGAGCACAGAGCCAACCAGAACTGCTGAGCATCCCAAGCTGAGTCAAAAGAACAGAAAGAAATGAGCCCGGAGCGTCGGCTCAGCGTTCAGGCCTTTGCCTTGCACGCGGCTGACCCAAGATGGACCTCGGTCCAATCCCCGGAGCCCCATAGGGTCCCCCGTGCCAGGAGCGACTTCTGAGCACAGAGCCAGGAGTAACCCCTGAGCCTCACCGGGTGTGACCCCCGCACCAGACTGTTGCCGGAGCGTCGGCTTAGCGTTCAGGCCTTTGCCTTGCACGCGGCTGACCCAGGAACGACCAAGGTTCGATCCCCGGACTCCCGGAAGACACCGTGCTGCCAGGAGCGATATCAGATCGCAGAGCCAACCAGAACTCCTGAGCATCCCAAGCTGAGTCACAAGGACAGAAAGAAATGGGCCCGGAGAGTCGGCTCAGCATTCACGCCATTGCCTTGCACGCGGCTGACCCAGGATGGACCTCGGTCCAATCCCCGGAGCCACATAGGGTCCCCTGTGCCAGGAGCAACTTCTGAGCACAGAGCCAGGAGTAACCCCTGAGCCTCACCGGGTGTGAACCCCACACCAGACTGTTCCCGGAGCGTCGGCTTAGCGTTCAGGCCTTTGCCTTGCACGTGGCTGACCAAGGACGGACCTCGGTTCGATCCCCGGCCTCCCAGAAGACACCGTGCTGCCAGGAGCGATGTCAGAGCACAGAGCCAACCAGAACTGCTGAGCATCCCAAGCTGAGTCACAAGGACAGATTGAAATGGGCCCAAAGCGTCGACTCAGCGTTCAGGCCTTTGCCTTGCACGCGGCTGACCCAGGATGGACCTCGGTCCAATTCCCGGAGTCCCATAGGGTCCCCCGTGCCAGTAGCGACTTCTGAGCACAGAGCCAGGAGTAAACCCTGAGCCTCACCGGGTGTGACCCCCACACCAGACTCTTGCCGGAGCATCGGCTTAGCGTTCAGGCCTTTGCCTTGCACGCGGCTGACCCAGGATGGACCTCGGTCCAATCCCCAGAGTCCATAGGGTCCCCCGTGCCAGGAGCGACTTCTGACACAGAGCCAGGAGTAACCCCTGAGCCTCACTGGGTGTGAGCCCCACACCAGACTGTTGCCGGAGCGTCGGCTTAGCGTTCAGGCCTTTGCCTTGCACGCGGCTGACCCAGGACGGACCTCGGTTCGATCCCCGGACTCCCAGAAGACACCGTGCTGCCAGGAGCGATGTCAGAGCACAGAGCCAACCAGAACTGCTGAGCATCCCAAGCTGAGTCACAAGGACAGAAAGAAATGGGCCTGGAGAGTCGGCTCACCATTCAGGCCTTTGGCTTGCACGCGGCTGACCCAGGATGGACCTCGGTCCAATCCCCGGAGCCCCATAGGGTCCCCCTAGCAGGAGCGACTTCTGAGCACAGAGCCAGGAGTAACCCCTGAGCCTCACGGGTGTGACCCCCACACCAGACGGTTGCCGGAGCGTCGGCTTAGCTTTCAGGACTTTGCCTTGCACGCGGTTGACCCAGGACGGACCTCGGTTCGATCCCCGGCCTCCCAGAAGACACCGTGCTGCCAGGAGCGATTCCAGAGCACAGAGCCAACCAGAACTGCTGAGCATCCCAAGCTGAGTCACAAGGACAGAAAGAAATGGGCCCGGAGCGTCGGCTCAGCGTTCAGGCCTTTGCCTTGCACGCGACTGACACAGGATGGACCTCGGTCCAATCCCCGGAGCCCCATAGGATCCCCTGTGCCAGGAGCGACTTCTGAGCACAGAGCCAGGAGTAACCCCTGAGCCTCACCGGGTGTGACCCCCACACCAGACTGTTCCCGGAGCGTCGGCTTAGCGTTCAGGCCTTTGCCTTGCACGCGGCTGACCCAGGACGGATCTCGGTTCGATCCCCGGCCTCCCAGAAGACACCGTGCCAGGAGCGATTCCAGAGCACAGAGCCAACAAGAACTGCTGAGCATCCCAAGCTGAGTCACAAGGACAGAAAGAAATGGGCCCGGAGCGTCGGCTCAGTGTTCAGGCTATTGCCTTTCACGCGGCTGACCCAGGATGGACCTCGGTCCAATCCCCGGAGTCCCATAGGGTCCCCCATGCCAGGAGCGACTTCTGAGCACAGAGCCAGGAGTAACCCCTGAGACTCACCGGGTGTGACCCCCACACCAGACTGTTGCCGGAGCGTCGGCTTAGCGTTTAGACCTTTGCCTTGCACACGGCTGACCCAGGACGAACCTCTGTTCGATCCCCGGCCTCCCAGAAGACACCGTGCTGCCAGGAGCGATGTCAGAGCACAGAGCCAACCAGAACTGCTGAGCATCCCAAGCTGAGTCAAAAGGACAGAAAGAAATGGGCCCGGAGCGTCGGATCAGCGTTCAGGCCTTTGCCTTGCACGCGGCTGACCCAGGATGGACCTCGGTCCAATTCCCGGAGTCCCATAGGGTCCCCCGTGCCAGGAGCGACTTCTGAGCACAGAGCCAGGAGTAACCCCTGAGCCTCACCGGGTGTGACCCCCACACCAGACTGTTGCCGGAGCGTCGGCTTAGCGTTCAGGCCTTTGACTTGCACGTGGTTGACCCAGGACGGACCTCGGTTCGATCCCCGGCCTCCCAGAAGACACAGTGCCAGGAGCGATTCCAGAGCACAGAGCCAACCAGAACTGCTTATCATCCCAAGCTGAGTCACAAGGACAGAAAGAAATGGGCCCGGAGCGTGGGCTCAGCGTTCAGGCCTTTGCCTTGCACGTGCCTGGCCCAGGATGGACCTCGGTCCAATCCCCGGAGTCCCATAGGGTCCCCCGTGCCAGGAGCGACTTCTGAGCACAGAGCCAGGAGTAACCCCTGAGCTTCACCGGGTGTGACCCCACACCAGACTGTTGCCGGAGTGTCGGCTTAGCGTTTAGGCCTTTGCCTTGCACGCGGCTGACGCAGGAACGACCAAGGTTCGATCCCCGGCCTCCCGGAAGACACCGTGCTGCCAGGAGCGATATCAGAGCGCAGAGCCAACAAGAACTGCTGAGCATCCCAAGCTGAGTCACAAGGACAGAAAGAAATCGGCCCGGAGCGTCGGCTCAGCGTTCAGGCCTTTGCCTTGCACGCGGCTGACCCACGGTGGACCTCGGTCCAATCCCCGGAGTCCCATAGGGTCCCCCGTGCCAGGAGCGACTTCTGACACAGAGCCAGGAGTAACCCCTGAGCCTCACCGGGTGTGACCCCCACACCAGACTGTTGCCAGAGCGTCGGCTTAGCGTTCAGGCCTTTGCCTTGCTTGCGGCTGACCCAGGACGGACCTCGGTTCGATCCCCGGCCTCCCAGAAGACACCGTGCTGCCAGGAGCGATGTCAGAGCACAGAGCCAACAAGAACTGTTAGTTCTGAGCATCACAACCTGAGTCTCAAACACAAAATAAAAAGGGGGATTTGGGTACTTAGAGTATTAGCTGCGGACTATATTTCCTAAAATCTTACTACATATTTTTTTTTACAATGAATATTTTCTCTCTTTTTTGTTTATTTTCTTTGTGAGCTGTTCAATTAGGAAATTTGGTAAAAAAAAAAAATATATACTGTTTGTTTGAACCAAGTCACAGGGATTTTTGAACTTGTTGTAGTGGGCACCAGATTTACCAATAAGGCCAAGTTGCATTGTTCTTTTTTTGTATAGGCACATTAAAATGGGAAAATATTATACATACAAACAAGTTCTTATCTAATCAATATAGGAGTACACAAATCTTGTAGTGCAATTGGACCATATACCCTGAACATTGACATAATGACCTGGCTCAGGCCTCTTAAGAATGGGCATTAGGAAGCTATCTACACAAAATACGGTTGTCTCTATCATCTCTTGGAAGCAATCCTCTACTAGGGAGGACACTACTGGTGGTCTGACATTGACCTACTCAAAGGAGACTTCCCTTAACACGGAGAAGTCTTGACCAGCTTTTAGGACAGGGTTCTATGCATTGCCCTCTAATTGTGAGTTGAAACTAAAAGATGCTCCTGAATTCAATGTAGGATATGCAGATTCCAGGATCTTTAATACAGAAACCTGACACCATCACCAGCAACTGTGAGAAAAATAAAAGTGTATTATGTTATATAATAATATAATAATAAAGAAAAGATTGGATTGGACAGCCTAGTATGCCTGGAGCCTAGAGTTGGTCTTATGCCAGAAAAGTTCAGGGGTAGGGTCTTCTTGTATATAGGCCAAGGCTTTTCCTTTCCATGTCCTCCATATTTTGGTGGGCCTATGTAAACAATAATTGCCACTCTATCACTGTTTTTACTGTGCTCCTTTGACTCAAATCCTTAAAAAAACTACTTAAATTTTTGAGGTTAAATTCAACTAATATGCATGTGCGTGGAACTGTAAAAAATATACTATGCCTTCAATGTTAAAGTAGTTACATAAACTTTATGGCTTTAGATTTCTTAGTGTACTGCTAAGAAATGTTTTTAATGTTCTACAATCTAGGGACTTGAGGGAGAAAGTAATTGTGCATGGGTTCTGTTTTATTTTGCTTAATGTTCTTTGGCTGAAAGTTCAAAATTAAGGTGTCAGCAAGGGGATTTTTTCTGAGAATTCATTTTTGGGTGATTGTCTTCCAACTGTAACTTTACTTTGTCCTCTTTCTTTGCATCTTTTTTCTCATATTAAAAAATAAAAAATTAAGAATAATTCAATTTTAATATAATTAAAAGTATATATCCTACAAAAAAGAAAAAAGAAAAAGAAAATAGACCTCTGGCTTTGGCTATTGCTCCTCCCATGCAAAGAACTAGAAATTTTATAGAACTAACCAGTCCATATACTGCAGCTTCTGATACTGCAGAGTTTTGTTCTCCTGTAATGTTTGAGGAATATGAGGACGCCTTAGGCAGGGGTCCTCAAACTTTTTAAACAGAGGGCCAGTTCACTGTCTCTCAGACCATTGGAGGGTCTGACTATAGTAAAAACAAAATTTATGAACGAATTCTTATGCACACTGCATATATCTTATTTTGCAATGAAGAAACAAAACAGATACAAATATAATATGTGGCCCCCGGGCCATAGTTTGAGGACCATGCTAGGGCAAACTTTGCTTTATAGAAATCAAGAACTTGAAAGAAAAAAGTCTTTAATATCTATAAAGATTCAGGGAAATGATATATTAGGACTCTTGGATACTGGTACAGACCTTTATTGAATTGCTGGAAGGGATGGCCCTATTCCTGGGCTATTGAACAAGTTTCAGCTTCTTTAAAGGGCCTCGGCTTAGCAAATAACATGGCTAAAAGTGCAATTATTTTTACTTGAGATGAAGGTGTAAGCAAAGGAACTTTCAAATCTTATATTCTACCTCACTATCATATACCTGGTGGGAAAGATATATACAAAAAAATGTGTCTAAGGATCCTGGTAACTAACATCTAAAATATTTAAAGTTTTACTAGAAGTCTCTGCTCAATGTTATGTTAAAATAATAAAGTTGTTGTGTATCTATAGAAAATTACATGTAATATCTGATGCGACAAAAATAGGGATTTACTGACAAAGAATTAAATAAATAAATGCTCTTAATTATTTCTTCTTTTCCTCTTCTTCTAAACTAGTTAGTATTTAACTTGAGCCGGTTCCTCTTATTCTTCTAAAAAGACCTTCTTTTCCAAAAAAAATTTTTTTCTGGTATATAGCCAGCAAAGATCTGGCAGGAAAATTTGGAGAAGTCCAAAATCTTCCCACATATTTTTCTAATCTCTTATAGCTTTTATCTGTTATTCATCTTTACATTGTTTGTCAATTTATGTGCTTTGTGAATCTGAAAGTTCGTTTGAATGGTGCATTGAGATTGTATGTTGGAATCATGTGTTTGAAGCAGTGAGTGCTTTTTACTATGACTAAGTACAATATAGATTAGTAAACTTTAACCAGCCGCTTTGCCTAGGTCAAAACTGGTCTCAGAGTAAAGTAAAAAAAAAAAAAAAAAAAAGCGTGATATCTGCCTTTTAAAATTCAAGCTGCTTGAGAGACCCGGAGCCGCTCCAAGTGGGGTGTAGGGACCCCCGCGCTCCTGACCCCGCCGGCGCCCAGGGTGAGTGCACTCTCCTAAGGCGCTCCCACGTGGGCGACCGGAGACATCTGCGTCCGCCACCTTCCACGCGACCCCCCCCCTCATAGACTGCAGAGACCCAGAGCCGCTCCAACTGGGGTGTAGGGACCCCCGCGCTCCTGACCCCACTGGCGCCCAGGGTGAGTGCACTCGGAGAACACCACACAGGCCAGCTTGTAGGCACACAGACCACACCACCCGTTGCCTCAATTTCCAGGCCCCAGAGTTCACCCCACCCGACCCGAGCGTAGACAGAGGAGGGCATTCCCTAGTACCTAGTGGGCCAGAGTCACCTGCCCCGCTGGGACAGGCGGGACGAATAGACTGGGTGAGCTTGGGCCTGCCCCCTGGACCTTTAGGTAACCTAGAGCAACCTAGCCCCGAGCCCCAGAGTGGACCTGAGACCCCCCCCAAGGGCTGAGAGCAGCTACCGGGAGGGCTTGACTGGGGGAACATCTTCCATGGAAACTCGGAGGAGCAGAGCTTCATTGACTCCCAGATAAGGGAGGGAACAGAGAGTCAGGCTCAACAGCGCCCGCAACCAGTGTGGCCAGGAGCGGAACTACACCTGCTGACAGGAATAAAGAGGAAGGCTGACTTCCAGATAGTAGAGGAGAGGAGAAAGAGCTAAGCTCAACAGTGCCCCCCACCACTGTGGTCAGGAAAGGGCCAGTACTAGCTGCCAACAAAAGGGCAAAACAACTAACCAGGCCACATAAAAAGCACAGGAGGAACCAAACCTCAGCGAGTTAACCCAAAAGTCTCTCTAGAACCACCCTCAGGGAGGGAACCCACTCCCACACCACAGGGGATCAAAACAGGCGAAAATTAGAAGCACAGCACTCTAAACCACACCATTCAATACAAAGAAATATGCATAAATCAAGAAGAACCCTAATATCTGGAGATATGGTGACAAACCCTTGCAAGTTTCCAAGTCCACCAAAACGCACAGATCCATGCGAAGAAGACCTAAAAGCAGCCATGAGGAAGGAAATGCAAGAATTAATAAAAGAAATGAGAGAAACCCTAGCTACCGAGTATAAGAAATATATGGATGAACGAATCAGCCAAATTAAAGAAGAAATGTTAAAGAACATGAGAGATTCCATACAAAAAGAAGTGAAGGACTTAAAAGACAAAGTAACAAGCCTTACAAGCAGAAACATAGAATTGGAGAAACACATTGAAGAACTCAAAGGAAAACTGCAAACAAAAAATGATCAAGAAACCAACAAAGAAATAAAAGGCAAAGCACTGGAAGGAAAAGTCCAGTATCTAATGAACAAGGACAAAAAAGACAATCTAAGAATTGTGGGTATACCAGAAGGAGAGGAAATAGGGAAAGGGGAAGAACAAGTAGTCAGAGAGATAATAGCAGAGAACTTCCCCACCCTCTGGAAGGAAACTTCAACGCCAATACAGGAAGTAAAAATAGTTCCCAATAAGATAGACCCTAATAAACAAACACCAAGACATATGGTAATCCAATTGGCAAAAAACAAAGAGAAAGAGAAACTCCTTAAAGCAATAAGGAGGAAAAGAAACCTCAAGTACCAAGGTAGGGACATAAGAATCAAACCAGATCTTCCATTCAAAATAATTCAAGCAAGAAGACAGTGGAATGACATATTTAAATGACTGAATGAAAAAAATTTCCGACCTAGGGTCCAATACCCAGCAAAACTTTCATTCATATGGGAGGATAGACTAAAAACATTCTCAAACAAGAACGAACTTGAACTATTTGTGCAAACAAAACCGATCCTAAACGACTTACTCAGAGACGAATTACACAATCCAAACCCCCGACTGTAACAAAAACCACCCTACACAACACAACTACACAACAATCCTCTCTCTCAATAATCTCCCTAAATGTTAACGGACTAAACTCTCCAGTTAAAAGACACATAGTAGAGAACTGGATTAGGAAAAATAAACCGGACTTCTGCTGTCTGCAAGAAACACACCTACAGATGCAGGATAAGCACAGGCTTAGAATAAAAGGATGGAAAGTAATTATTCAGGCCAATGGAAAACAAAAAAGAGCAGGGACAGCCATTCTTATATCAGACCAAATTGCATTCAGCCTCAAGAAAGTGATCAGAGACAAAGAGGGTCACTACTTACTGATCAGGGGAACATTAGATCAAGAAACACTAACCCTGGTCAATATCTATGCACCTAATGTAGAGTTAGCAAAATATGTGAGGCAACTACTGGCAAACCTGGAGAAACACATGAAGAGAAATATGATAATAGCAGGGGACCTCAATACTCCACTATCACCACTGGACAGATCCACCAAACAGAAAAATAGCAAAGAAATAAGAGCTCTGAATGAAAAATTAGAAGATTTAGGGCTAATAGACTTATATAGAGCCGTCCATCCCCAGAAAGCAGAATACACATTCTTCTCAAGCCCACATGGAACCTTCTCCAGAATAGACCATGTCTTAGGATACAAAGCCAACCTATATAAGAGCACAAAGGTAAGGATCATTAGAAGTACCCTCTCAGATCACTATGCAACAGAACTCAAAATTGAGGTCAAGAAGAAGCAATGGAGAAAAACTAATACCTGGAGATTAAACAACATGCTGCTCAACAACAGCTGGATCAAAGAACAACTCAAGGAAGAAATAAAAAGATTCCTTGAGACAAATGACAATGAAGAGACAACATGTCAAAATTTATGGGACACAGCAAAAGCAGTAATTAGGGGGAAACTCATAGCAATACAGGCCTATGTCAAGAAACAGGAAAATAACAAAACCAACAGGTTAAAAGATCACCTCAAAGAATTGGAACAACAGCAACAGAGAAATCCAACCACATCCAGAAGGCAAGAAATAATAAAAACCAGAGCAGAAATAAACAACATAGAAACTAAGAAAACAATACAAAAAATCAATGAGACCAGGAGTTGGTTTTTCGAAAAAATAAACAAGATAGACAAACCACTGGCAAAACTCACCAAAAAAAAGAGGGAAAACACCCAAATCAGTAGGATCACAAATGAAAGGGGAGATATTACAACAGAACCCCAAGAAATACAACATATCATGAGATCATATTATGAACAACTATACTCAACTAGGCTAAAGAACCCAATAGAAATCAACAGATTCTTGGAAAAACACCCTCTTCCAAGACTGGAAAAGGAAGATCTAGAAAGCCTAAACAGACCAATCACCTCAGAGGAAATTGAAGATATAATTAAAAAACTCCCTAAGAAGAAAAGCCCAGGCCCAGATGGATTTACAGGTGAATTCTATCAAACATTTCAAGAAGAGTTACTACCACTTTTCCATAGGCTCTTCCAAACCATAGAAAAAACAGGAATCCTCCCCAACTCCTTTTATGAGGCTAATATCACACTCATCCCCAAAGAAGGCAAAGACACTACCAAAAAAGAAAACTACAGACCAATCTCACTAATGAACATAGATGCAAAGATACTCAATAAAATATTAGCAAACCGAATCCAGCACTTCATCAAAAAGATCATACATCACGATCAAGTGGGATTCATCCCAGTAATGCAAGGTTGGTTCAACATATGCAAATCAATCAACATTATACACCACATCAACAACATGAAAGACAAAAACTACATGATCATATCAATCAATGCAGAGAAGGCGTTTGACAAAATCCAACATCCTTTCATGTTAAAGACACTCAGCAAAATAGGGTTAGAAGGAACCTTCCTCAAGATAGTTACAGCTATCTATGAAAGGCTACAGCCAACATTATACTTAATGGTGAGAAACTAGAAGCATTCCCACTAAGATCAGGAACTAGGCAAGGCTGTCCACTCTCTCCACTCTTATTCAATATAACCTTAGAAGTCCTAGCAATAGCAATCTGACAAGAGAAGGGAATCAAAGGAATTCAAATTGGGAAAGAGGAACACAAACTATCTGTATTTGCTGACGATATGATGATATACATCAAAAACCCTAAAGAGTCCACAGTACAACTCCTAGAAACAATTAACCAATACAGCAAAGTGGCTGGTTACAAAGTCAATACACAAAAGACAGTAGCGTTTCTATATACAAACAATGAAGTTGAGGAGAGAGAGTTAAATATACAATTCCATTTAAGATAGTATCAAAAAATATCAAGTATCTAGGAATCAACCTTACAAGAGAAGTGAGAGACCTATACCAGGGAAACTTCAAAACACTTCAGAAAGAAATTGAAGACGATCTAAAGAAATGGAAGAACATCCCATGCTCATGGATAGGTAGAATTAACATAGTCAAAATATCTATCCTACCCAAACTCCTATATAGATTTAATGCAATCCCTATCCAAATCCAGACACAATTCTTTAAAGAATTAGAACAATCAATCACAAAATTCATCTGGAACCACAAAAGACCCAGGATAGCCAAACAAATACTGAAAAACAAGAAGCTGGGAGGCATCTCCTTACCTAACTTGAAACTATACTATAAAGCCATAGTAATCAAAATAGCATGGTACTGGAACAGAGACAGGACCTCAGACCAGTGGGTCAGAACAGAATTCCCAGACATAAACCCCCAGGTATATAGCCAACTAATGTTTGATAAAAGAGGCAAGAATATGAAATGGAACAAAGAAAGCCTATTCAACAAATGGTGTTGGTACAACTAGAAAACCACATGTACGAAAGTGAAAATCAACCCATACCTCACTCCTTATACAAAAATCAACTCAAAATGGATGAAAGACCTTGAAATTAGACCCGAATCTATAAAGTTTATCGAGAATAAAATAGGCAGAACACTCGAAGACCTATATATCAAAAAGGTCTTTGAGAATGGAGCACCAATGGCAAGAACGTTAGCATCAAATATAAACAAATGGGACTACATCAAACTAAAAAGCTTCTGCATGGCAAAAGAAACCCTACTTAACGCAAGAAGACAGCTAACAGAATGGGAAAAAATCTTTTCACTCGACATATCAGATAAAGGGCTGATATCTAGAACATACAAAGCACTCAGAAAGCTGAGCCCCCCAAAACCAAACAAAGCTATAAAAAAATGGGGAGATGAAATGAATAGACACTTCTCTGAGGAAGACAGAAGGATAGCCAACAAACACATGAAAACATGCTCACCTTCACTCATCATCAGGGAGATCCAAATCAAGACAACAATGAGATACCACCTTACACCAGTGAGGATGGCTCACATCAAAAATAATGGAAACAACCTTTGTTGGCGGGGATGCGGTATGAAAGGAACTCTCATCCACTGCTGGTGGGAATGCCCCCTAGTCCAACACCTATGGAGGAAAGTCTGGAGAGTGCTCAAAGAACTCAGAATTGAGCTGCCATTTGACCCAGCAATTGCTCTCCTAGGCATATACCCCCAAGATGGAAGGACATTCATTCCAAAATACGTATGCACCCCACTATTTATTGCAGCACTCAGTATAATAGCCAAATCTTGGAACCAACCTCTATGTCCCACAACAGATGAATGGATCATTAAGATGTGTTACATATACACAATGGAATATTACATGGCAGTCAGAAATGATACAATCACAGACTTTGCAGCAACATGGATGGACCTAGATCACGTTATGTTAAACGAAGTAAGTCAGAAGACAAAAGATAAACACAGAATGGTAGCACTATTCTGAAACACCTAGAACATATATTTTATACACAACTAATACCTAACAATCATATAACAGGGTTTAACAGGGTAGAAACTCCGAACACTGTAATAGTCAACAGATACGTGGGAGCAGTGTCCAAAATACATGAAAAAGGAACAACGCAAACTCTTGACTACACATTATCTTGACTACCACAAAGAAAACAGCAACAACAGAAACAGCAGCATAGAGAGAACAGGTATGTAATCAGACTTCTACAACAAAGGCCCACAATAATCCCTTAGAGATCATAAACAGGAACACAAGTATAGAACACCACGGGAAATCACGGACTGCAATGGCAACATACCATAACACTATGTTTTAATCCCTTTATCTTACTATATTTTAAATAACCTCTCAGCTTTTCTGTCCACAGGCACCCTTAGAATCAAAGGGCGGACAAACTAAGATGGCAACTCGGGATACCACACGAGATACCATACCTTGCTTGCACTACGAGATGGCCACGAGAAAACTCTTTAACATACACTTTATCTCTAGGTTATACCTTCTTTTAGGAATTGAAGCACGTGACCAGTCAGACCACCAAAGCAGTACCTGCGACGTACAGACTTAAACTACAGGCTCTAATCATCGAACACATTCAACCAAACCAGCATTCCCTTGCTATTCTCTCCTTTCTTCTCACTACTTTTTTTTCTTCTCTTCTATTCTTCTCTTTACTTTTTTCCCTTTCTCTTCTCCCTTTCTTTCTACGGTATTTTCTCTTTTCTCTTTCTTCATACCCCTCCCATATACCTTCCCCTTTCTCCCCCCCGGAAATCCAACTATCCCTTCACCCCTCAATCCCATCCAGATCTCCCACCATACTAAAACTCTCCACCCTCAGTCCTTAATCTATTAGGCATCAAGATCGACCTCCTACCCAACGAACCAGTACCCAGCACCCAGGCGAGGGGACACCCAGTCAAACCCCACACCTCGTCTCCTGCAAGAAAAGACAGCCAACTCCCCTGTGGAATCATGCTGTGAGACCCTCCCTACCAACTCCCCCTAATGTGGACTGTTTCTTGAAACCGGACTTAGGTCCAATAGTATCCCCACTGCAAGAACTCTTCCAAGACCTCCCTGCCGCAAATTTTTACCAATCTGAAGAAGGTCAGGGGGTGTGATTGGAAGGTGCCTGGGAACCCACACACCACAAGAAAAACCCAAAAGACAATGGGAAAAACTGTACTTCCAACATAGGCATAAGACCTGTAATACACCACCTCTTTACCTGTTCTCCCCCAAATGTAAGGTAGTCTTTTGCACCACTTTGGTCCTTTAAAAACTTCACTAACTCATTTTATTTCTTTTTTTTTAATTAATTTATTTTTTAAATGTTTGTCCTACATATACATTTGCGAGCACATACACTTTTATTGCCTTTTTTTTTAATCGTTTTTGGGTATGTGACCTATTTCTGTTATCCACTCTGTCCACCCCCATATACACCGACAATATAATGTAGCACCACTTCCCCCTGCAAAGGCACACTAAATAAAGGGGAAATCTTACATATAAAAAAAGAGCTCTTATCTACTAGAGATAGAAACTCATAGTTGTTTACAATACAGGGATATCTCCTACCTTGAAAATGTGTCATGTGGAATCAACTTAGACCTCAGGTGATTAGTTACCATTCATCCAGCCTTGAACCCTGGATCCCAGACATAGAAATGGCACAGCTCTTCACAACAGCTGCAGGAAACAAACTCCATCTGGGACAGCCTTAATACTGCAGGGTCAACAACAAGGGCCAGCTCTAACATGATATTCTGACAATGAGGAAAATGTGAACAACTTGACCTTAGAGCAGTTTAGCCTACCTTACCAGCTAACGACAAGACAAAACCAGAAGACGTGGCACCCTTCGGTAGGTCCAAAAGCCAAGATCGTGATTTACAGATGACTGGCTGCTAGAACCACGACCAGACTGTATACATCTTGGGACCAATAAAAAAAGCCCTAGTTTAGGGTTTGAACTAGGACCTGCACAGTAAGCTTGATCCCCAGTTCCAAAGGTCCGGCAGAGACAATTGTAACGGAAAGGGGCTTCTGGAAGCACAAAGAAAGACGCTATCCTAGATGCCATCTTAGGTTCAGTGCAAAGACCAAGATCACCAACCACAGAAGATGGATTAAAATGACACTGAGGTAACAGAACCTCTAGATTCACAAAGACTGACTTCACCATAAGTCCCACTTCAGGATCTGTACAGATACTGAGACCTCTAAACACAGAACTCTGATTGTATCACCCTGGACAGAGCAGAAGCCTTCCACACACCAAAAAAAAAAAAAAAAAAAAGAAACACCACCGGGAGAGTAAATGATCCTGAGCAAAGTCTAGAGCTGATCCCATGACAGTATACTCCAAGGACAGAGAAACCCCATATTTCTTAGACCAAGTGAATTCCTTTTTGAATGACCCCAATATTTACTGTGCCAGGGCAGGAGGGAAAAAAAAACAAAAATACAATAAACACAAAACCTTGGTTATTTTATATATATATATATATATATATATATATATATATATATATTTTACCTTCATTTATTATTGTTATTATTATTTTTATTTACCTATTTTGGTCGATTTCTCTGTTTGGATGTGATTATTGAAATTGTTGTCCCCAATTATTCTTAATTTTTTTCTCTTCCTTTCTTTTATTTCGTTATGTGCTATGCCATGTTTCTTATTTCAAGACCACGGCATGTTTGTTTGTTTGTTTTTGTTTGTTTTTTGTTTGTTTTGTTTTTTTATCTGTTTTTTGTGGTGCTTATCGATATAGCTGGAGTCCTCACTGGATATTTGACACTTCTTTTGGTACTGGTGGAGTGTTTCACCTTCTTTTTCTCCTTCATCTCCCAAATCGATGATGAGAGCCTCTAGGAGGATTCTGCCCATTTTCGGGGTATTAGACTCTTACCCCAGTTTATTTATTTTCTCTTTTTCAGGCAAAACCACGCAACTTGAACTAGCTAGCCCTGCCTCCACTTAGAGGGGGAAATAAGGGAGGCATCAAGACCAAACAGGTGCAAGACTACTAAGTAGTAGGTTAGATACAGAGGGGACCACATATTCTAGCCGCCCTGGGGGTGAGGGAAGAGGAAATGGGAGGTAGGACAAAAACGGAGGTGTAGGGAGGACAATTTGGGGATGGGAATCCCCCCTGATTTTATGTAAATATGTACCTAAAATATTATTGTCAACAATATGTAAGCCACTATGATCAAAATAAAAATTATATTAAAAAAAAATTCAAGCTGCTTTTCTAAGTTTCAGACCTAGCGTTTTCCCCTGAGGCAAAGAAAATTTCCCCAGGGAGTCCATTGTTTGTATGCAACAACCAGTTAAGAAAATAAGGTCTGGTTTTTTTTTTTTAAAGTTTCCAAATTTCTCTAACTTTTATAGAAGTTTTTAAGAAATAAGTATTGTTTGAATAATGTTGCAATTAATTATGGTTAACCTTTTTTAGATAATATTGCTAATTCTGTGAGTGCATGAAATCTCATTACCAACTTAATTTCATTGGCTGTTTTAAATTTAATCTTGGTCATATGATAACTTTATTAAAGCATAATATTACCATTGGTCAGAATAACATTAGAAATGCTATCTGATTATAATACTTTATTGTCATCCTAACATGGGAGGTCTAGGATACTAAATATAAGAGTCTTTAATAAACACCTAAGACTGGCAGTGTGTCTTCACACGAATGCCAGTTAACAAGTATGATCTTCTACATTAATAATTTTCACAAATAGTGCTTACTACTTAACTCTTTGCATTTTATCTAAATGAAAATTATTTTTAAGTATAGAATAATTGTTTTAAATCTTATGTATAACTAAATTCGATTTAACTTGCAATTATGGCAAAAATTTTGCTTCTTTTATTTTCCTTATATTTCTAGCCTCAAAAAATAGCTATATCTGTCACTACTTTATTAAATACATTTAAATATTAAGACTACAAGATATTTACCTTGCTTCAGAACAAGTGTGAAATAATGCTTTCATTCAATTTTTGTGTTATCATTTCAGAGAAAATTATGTCCTCCCAAAGGAGATGACCACTTGCAGCTCCAGGGTCTGATCTGCTCAAGTAAAATTCCATTATCTAATTAACCTGATCTTTTTCAGAAATTTATAGTACAGAATCAAACCAATCAATTACATCCCTTGGAGTCAAGGTAGCATAAAAATTTTATCTTTTCTCATGGGTAGAAACTACAGCCCTTTGCCATCCTAAAGACAGAGGATGGACTTTCTCTGCCACACTCCCTTTATGATATTTCTTAAAGGATAAAACTTCTAGAATATAAATCTGAAGGGAAGCCTATCGCTTCCCCCTAATAACAATTAAACTATTAAAATTTAATACAAGTCTAGAGACATTTTCTCTGGGACCCAGTTAAGAGTAAGCAACAATATTATTGTTTAATAATAATGTCTGCACTAACACCTAGTTTAAGTTTCCAGTTTTTCAGAAAGAAAACACAGGAACCTCCTAGTCACCTGGACGGAGTCTCTGCCTGGACAGAGAGAAAGGACCTGCTCGCAAATTCAGCAACTCAATCCCCTGCAGACTTCAGCTGTTCAACCCCCCATTCTGTGACATCTACAGAGACCAGAATGCAGACATCCTGGAAACTCTTCCCTGTCAGCTATCTCCTGGAAGCCTGGGAACAGATGACATCAGACCTGCAGCTGATTGGATAGAACTAAAGCATTTTATAATTTGTATAGTGACTTAAATTAGGTTATTATTTATTATTGTGTAGTTCCATTAAATTCTATCCTAAGCTACTTTAAATTTGGTTTGAGATGTCATTTTTTAACCTCAGTTTTCTCATTTGAAATATGTGAAATACCATGTGTAGTTTACCTATATATACATTGATTTCTATACATGTAATTATGAGCTAGACCTAGAGATAAAATATATATAAATGCATATGTGAAACATACTGATGCCTTTTGATATTAAATTTTTTCTTTAGTTTTTGAATTGATAGGTATTTTCAGGAAAGTGTTCTTGTATCATGTTGAAATTAACTATATAAATATATCTAATCTATTTTAGGTTTTAAGATTGAAATAATGCAGACAATATTATTAAATGAAGCTCTTATTGATCCTACTCTGTTTCAATTTTAGTCATTTATGTGAACTTAACAAATTATAAATATAAAAGCAGAAAGTTGATCAAAATTATTTCTTCAAGGTTTTGGGAATGGACCTATGTTGTATAACATGTTAAACCTAGAGAACTTTATAGTATCATTTCTAATTCATTTTATAGTATGAATCTATAGTATTATTCTAATCTCTAATTGTACATGTCCTTCTGTTAAGAACCATCTTCTTCTGAAGTCTAGTGAGTAGTAGGGCACTTGCTTTCTTAGATAAGGCTGACCTGGATGCCATCCTCTACAATACAGTCTCCTGAATTTCAGCAGGAGCTATTTCTGAAAACAGGAGTCACCCCTCAGCACCAGTAAATGTAACCACATATCAAAATAAGAAAGGCACATTCTCAATTTCAAGAGTTTTGATTTTTTAATTAAGCATGAATAATTGTAAATTTTATTTTATAATGAATCACTAAATTTAAGAAAATTATATTCAAAAATTAGGTCTCCCTGATAGCAAACAATAGTAGTCTATTTTCTCAAAAATCTCACTGAGTCAACAACCCCCAAATTATTGGTTTGTCTCTCCTGCAACTTCTCTCATCACTTTTATAAAACAAATGACATATGATTTGAAGTTGTATGAAAAAAATGTGCTAACTTGGTTTTTAGGACACACCTGGCGGCACTTAGGGGTTTACTCCTGACACTGTGCTCAGAAATCTCTCCTGGCAGGCTCAGGGAATCATATGGGATGCCAGAAATCGAACCCAGGTCCATCACAGGCTAGCAGCACGCAAGGCAAATGCATTCCCACTGTGCTATCTCTCCAGCCCCTAAAACATAAATCTCATGGCTAGAAGATAGTATAGTGGGCTGATTCTTACTTTGTATACTGTTTAACTGGGTTCAGTCCATGGCATCTCATGATGTTTGCTAAGCTTTAAATTAAGCCCTGCACTAGTGGTTATGGCCAAATAAATTCAAACAAAGGAACAAATATATATACATCCTTATAGATCACTTATTAAATTAAAAAATTAGAAAAATATAATAAATATAACTTAATTTAATGCCCATATCAAGAATAACTCCTTAATTACTTAATAGTTAACATTTCAATTTACTATTGGAAAAAGGAAATGGCTCAAATTTTTTAAATCATGAATTTTATTATCTCTGCCATTCAGAATAGTATATATAGAGTCAACGACTTTGGTATCTCTCTTCCAATTACAAAATATATGTCCACTCAATCTGTTTTAGATCAATTTGTTAGGGTATTCAATATGCTTATTGCATATTGATGTCAATAATTATATACTTGAATATTTTATTAGTTTCTTTATTTTATCTGATAGAATCTCCACTTAAAGATTATTACCTAGACACACATCTATGTTCTGTTAAAATGTTTCTATGTTCTCTTTTTAGGTTCATTCCTCAAATGTAGCATCCAGTTCCTGTTGTATTAAGATGAGTCCTAGTGGTGCAGGATGGATGGTGAGGCCTTTCTCAACCCGGCTAGTGCCTGTAGCCCCTAGGTATCCAGAGGACAGAGAAATGACCCACAGGCAATCAGATGAAGTTTCAAGAGACATTCAGCTTTATTATTACAAAGTCCTAACTGCCATGTGTAGATCTCACATGGCTTCTAAGCTAACCAATCTCTCTGCACCCAACCTTTGTCTCCTCTACCTGCACCTTCTTCCTGGCTCAGTCTCTGCTGCCTCTGACCCACCCCTCCCCCAGGCAACTAAACATCCACCACAGACCACTCCAAGATGTGCAAGGGTCTGACCACCCAGGTAAGATTAGCCTTTCTCTTAGGGGAGGGGTAACAGTTCCCTTTAACCTTTATTGTGATGTTTTACAAGGTATTTTATTCCTGCCAGATACAGGGCTATAAACTACCTGTCACTGTATACAGTTCATTATTGGAAAAAAGATATATATCATACGTTTAATGTATACTTACACAGAACTATTTTTACCTACCATGAATGCATACATTCCCTTAACATAAATTCATTTTTATTGATTCAAATTTAAAGAAGTAAAATGAATTTTAACATCATTTCAGGTCACACAATTCAATTAGTTAGCAGCATACCTGCTTGTTCTGTCATGTACCAGACACGACCATGAGGTTTTACAGGCCTTATACACTGGACACCAACCTGGGAAATGAACTCCTTTCGTATGTCCATCCTATCTCTATTTTAGGAGACTACCACAACTGAATGGTTTTTCTATTATTTGCCTTCTGCTTAAGTTAACTTTGGAGATCCTTAATAAGACTCTGGAAGGGGGATTGGAGAGATAGCATGGAGGTAAGGCGTTTGCCTTTCATGCAGAAGGTCATCGGTTTGAATCCCGGCATCCCATATGGTCCCCCATGCCTGCTAGGAGCAATTTCTGAGCATGAAGCCAGGAGTAACCCCTGAGCACTGCCGGGTGTGATCCAAAAACCACAAAAAAAAAAAGACTCTGGAAGGAGGGAGAAAGTGAGGTAACTATTTATTCCCTTGTTATGCAGTGCAAATTCTCTCATGATGGCTTTTCTGAATTGAAAGCTCAGATTCTTTTATTTTGCTTTGTTTTTGTTTCGCTTTGCTTTTTTCATCTATTTCTTTTTAAAATAAATTATTTAACTGATAAAAACTTTAATTAAATTTCTAAGTCATCATATAGTCAGTAACAGAGTAGAGACTTAAATCTCTAATTCATTACAGTGCTCTGAAATAGTAGGCATGTTTTCCATATATTTAATTTTTATTGAATTTGTTAATGTTACATAGTTCTTGCACTGCTAGACCATGCCTGAGAATTCGAAGAAAGAAATGGTACAATGGACAGCCTCATCATCCACCCATCATACAGTATATTAAAACTTGATTCCATGTGCATTTTGGTAATTTCACAATCTTTTAAAAAGTTTTAGTAAGAGTTGTAGTTTTAAGTCTCTTGCAGGCTTTCATATTTCTCGTACACTATGCCATTAAATAAAACTTCCACATATTTATCTCAGTTCATTTCTCAATAACATAACCCCTCCCCCCCAAATTTACTAGAAAATTAAATGGCATAATTTCTGGGGGAAAAGTGGCTCAAGGTTCAAAAGATTACTTAACATTTTTTGGTTCCCAAATAAAGCCATCAGTTTAAATCAAGTCCCTTGTATTGTTTTGTTTGTTTTTTTCTTTTTTTTCTTGTTAATCATCCAACCTTTTATTGGCTGGTTCAGCTAGCTCCTCACCCAAGTCATTCAAAACTAACAGAATCGCCAGAAAAGAGTTGGCAGGTCCCATCAGGAGATGCTGTAACTCTCCTAGAAGTTCCATTCCCATAGTAATACTTTAATAAAGACATAACTTCTTTAGGAAAAGGCTCGTTTTAAAGGGTAATTTCACTCATTTGCTTCTCTCTCATCCGTAGCTAGTCTGCAACTCCTGCATTTGGCAACGATACACAGAAATACAGACTCTGCATCGTGGTCACACACCACTCTGAATATTTCTATCGCATCAAAGATACAAAACTAGGAAATTACCATACTATCTTGAAGTAAAGAAACTTGGGAAATCATGGGCCACTTCTTTAAGACTACTCTTTTAGGATTACTTAAATTGTAATTTTAAGTTGGATATTTTAAATTGCCGTTAAAAACAGAAGTGTTTCATCACCCAATTTCCCAACTGAGCAGCCTAAGACTCACCGAAAGGTGGGGTAACAACTAGACTGGGACAATCACTGCATCTATATAAAGTTCAATACTTTAATGAACAGTCATATTATAATGTTCATTAAAAATGGGCACATGTATATCTGGAGATCTGAGGTAGTCAACCCTTGCGAAAGCTCAGTATCTCCGGCTTTCAACATGCTTGGCAGTGGACTGCAGGGATGGGAATTGTGTATCGCTCTAAATTTCTGGTGGTCCTTATGGCATTTTCCTTGTTGTGGTTAACCCGGCCCCAGGTGGTCTAGACACACCACGAGTCATCTCAGGTTCTGGAGTTTCTGTAACTTCTGGAGTAGGAGGTGCTTGTGCCTGAGCTGTTTATTCCAAGGCCCTGAAGATTTTTCTACACCACTCCCACCACTCGCCGCCTAGCTACTCGCTCCTCCTCCCTTGTCCCTCTTGGCCTCTTGGCGAAGAAGTTGTCTCTGCTCCCATCTAGACTAAGGCCGTGGTCTCAGGCTGGGCCTCTGCGGCCCGGTTGGATGAGGCTAGTGGCAGGCAGCCCGCAGGGCTCCGATGTCAGGTAGGGTTGAGGCTGACTCAGAAATTGTAGGTATTTTATTTTGTTTTGCTTTGTTTTGTTTCTTGGGTCACACCCAGCAGTGCTCAGGGGTTACTCCTGGCTCCACGCTCAGAAATCGCTCCTAGCAGGCTAGGGGGACTACACAGCTCATCCATGGGGTTTATGTTCTGGCCTGTATCATTGTGGGAGGCCTTATTATTAATACCCTGTTGACAGTAACAAGTGGCAGCATCTTCAGACTTTAGGCTGCTGCTTATGAGAGTGAAATCTATGCCAGATCCTCTGCCACTGAACTAGGAAGGGACATCTGTATCTAAACTGGTGGCCCCAAAATATATCAGTCTTCTAGGAGCTTCTCCTGGTTTCTGCTGAAATCAGTTTATATAATTTCTAAAGCCCTGACTGGCCCTGCAGGTGATGTTGACTTTCTCTCCCAGAGATGCAGACACAGATGGAGACTGGGTCACCTGGATACCAACCCTGGCACCTGAGAGAGAAAATATACTCATGATCGCCATTCATTAAGCTTCATTTCCTTACCCTGAAGCTCAGGGAACACTAATCCCAGTGATCCCTCACTTCTCTCCTCACCTGAGAGCCAGAGCAGCAGGAAGCTGAGAAGATGCATAGGGATCCTCACGTCCATTGTGTGTCCTGACAGACTGAGCCTGTACAGGGGAGATCCAGTGTTCTTAAGTGTCCTGGGCAGGTAGCTGTGAGACTTCCAAATAAGAGGGATCTGGGCCTGCTGAGCAGGCAGAGCGGTAGGGCATTTGTGTGGGAGCAGCAAAGCTGAGGGAAGACAGGGGTTTTGGGTGCCCCAAGTGAAGCAGAACTTGGCCCTCAGAGAACATGATCTTCCCAGTGTAGTAACTAAAGGGCTGTGTCCTCTGGTGTCCCTAAGAGTCAGGACTCTGGTTCTTCCTCCCTCCTCCCCAGAGAAAGGCTCTATCAGACAACATGGAAATGTGCAAGACATCTGTGGTTGTAATTAGGTCATGGTAATTCTTTGAGGGGATCTGAAAAATAATAAAGCAGGTTTTCATTTGGATTGACAGTTCAATTCCTGGCATCTCATAAGAACACCAATCTGCCAGCCATTCTGTAGTCCCTTATCACACAACCAGGAGTAAGCCCTGAGTATTGCCTTGTATGGATCCCCAAACAGGAAAATTTTGTTAAGAAATTGAACAATTTGGGGGCGGCAAGATGGTGCTAGAGGTAAGGTGTCTGCCTTGCAAGCTCTAGCCAAGGAAGGACCATAGTTTGATCCCCCAGCGTCCCATATGGTCCCCCCAAGCCAGGGGCAATTTCTGAGCGCTTAGCCAGGAGTAACCCCTGAGCATCAAACGGGTGTGGCCCGAAAACCAAAAAAAAAAAAGTAATTGAACAATTTGGGGCTGGAGAGATAGCAGGAAGGTAAGGCATTTGCCTTGCATGCAGAAGGACGTTGATTTGAATCCCGGCATCCCATATGGTCCCCCAAGCATGCCAGGAGCGATTTCTGAGCATAGAGCCAGGAGTAACCCCTGAGCATTGCCGGGTGTGACCCCCAAACCAAAAACAAAACAAAACAAACAAAAAAAGAAATTGAATAATTTATTTTGCATGCCTCTTTCACTATACTCCTAGATCCTATTACTTGTCACTGTAAACAATACTCAGTCATCTGCTTGAACAATTTAATCCTAGGACCCAGTGATGCAAATAGGATGCAGTGATGGAGCCTAAAGGCCTAGACCCAGATTGCTCTATTAGTCATGTGCTCGCACTGCTCTCAATGGGTCCCTGATTGTCTGAGATAACACAGCAAACTATGATATCTTTGGCTTGCAAATCATAATTGAAACAATACAGATCCACACTGAGTGGAAAGGAAGAGGTCATAAAAATGTGGCTAAGTGCTCCAGAGCTAGAAAAAACAAAGAAGGAACAAAATCAAGGTGAGACAAAAGAAAATGAGAAAAAGAAGAAAAGGAGGGGGACAAGGGTCAAGGGTAGCCTGTGATCACACCACGCAGCAGACCAGAGAGAATGGGGATCTCAATGTCTCAGTCCCAGGAGACTCTAAGAGACGAACACAAAGACTGGTCATGCCTTAGCAGCAGCTGGGATGCTTAAAAATTTCTTTTAAAACACCATTTAGTACAGCACTTTTGATGATTGAGTTTTTTGCATACAATACACATCACTAGTCCCTTCATCAATGGCCACTTCCTTTACCAATGTAACCAGTGTTTCTCAACTCTCATCTAATAAGGTCCTTTTTGGGACCTTATTTCACAGAAAAACATGATTTATCTTCACTGTCTACAAACAAAAATAGTGAAATTGTGTCAAAATAGAAATTAGGGTCTGAGGATCTTGGAGCAACTCCAGTAATTGCATAGCAGATAGGTTGTTCTAGTTTCACTCACCATACAGAATACATGATGATTTACATAAAAATATGGCCTCTGAAGCTACTTGTAGACTTTCCCAATCACACATATAGAACTTCAGTCCCTACTGACAATGAGACAAGCTCTCTGTACAGGTACCTCTGAAAGCTGTCACTTATAGGGAGAGTTTGCCATCTCGTGGCTGCACCGTGGATCAGCAGCAAAAGATTTCTAATACTGGTCCCAGGGATCCAGACAGATTTTCACCAGTCAGGGAAACAGCTACTGAAATACCATCACCAGGCCTGTCTGTAAGGACAAACACCACCAACACCACAACAAATGTTTTTCTCTCTTTGATAAACATTTCAACTATCTGAGAAGAAATAACTCCCAGTTGACCAGGAATTTAGAAGATATTTTTGCCACGCTGTTAGTACACTTGGTAGTACACATAGGAGATGCTGTGAGAATCTACATTAGAAAGAAGTCAAAGATGTGATTGCAGAGAGAATCTCAAGCAGGAGAAACCTGCAGGTGAAAGGACAGGTGAGCAGTGAGGGAAGATGAGAAATCTGAGATCTCCTGACCTTGTTCCAGGTTTGTCAATTCAGCTTCATATCTCCTTCCAGAATTATCCATACTAGCTGTGAGATTTTCGGGAGGTACAAGAAGAAGGAAGCTTCTGAAGCCATCAGCTCTATGAACCATGACTTGAGTTATTCATGTTCGAATGCAAAGTTTGTCACTATGGGAAACCAACTATATTATTTCAATAATTAGCAGACAATTGTGATTCTTTTCTGTGGTTCATGGTTTAAGGACTGTAACTCTGGGTCTCTTACATGAAAAATATGTATGTGCTTCAGCTAATCTGTTTGCCTGTCATAAATTCTTTCTGCAACAGGGAAAATGTGCTGGATAGTGTGACTGAGTCCAAATGGCCACTGGATCCTTAAATTATACCTTGTACAATAAGTAGCAGTATTTATTTTTATGTAACTTGTATTCCTTTATTCTAAGTAAATTGCACCATATTTAACCTTATCAATAGTAGTGTGTTCATTACTAAGTTTCCGTATAACACCATAAAAAAGGTCGCAATAGTTATTTGCCTCCATTTGAAAGTTTTGTTTGATACAAGGATTATTGTGGATGACACTTGTGTCAGCTCTTTGGAAGCTTCCCAGGTTTCTGGTGCTGTTGGACAGGTGTGGAGACTCCCTCTGAGAAGCCTGAATGTTGGAGCCATAACACAATGTTTCCCTGGAATCCAGACATGCATACTAAACTCTTACATACTTCTGTGTGTTACTATGTTAAGACCCCAAGATATTACTAGTGAAATTGTTCTGCCAGATCAGACAAAACTGTGACAACTGTAGGAACTGAGCAAAGGTGTCATCTCAGTTTAGGATCACAGGCACCTTGCCAAGATCCCCCCTTTGTTTGTTTGTTTGTTTGTTTGGTTGGTTTTTTGGGGGGTTGTTCCTGGCATGCCCAAGGGACCATATGGGATGCCGGGATTCAAACCACCGACCTTCTGCATGCAAGGCAAATGCCTTACCTCCATGCTATCTCTCCGGTCCCTACATTCCCTTTCTCAGCTGGAGCCAGAGTTCAGGATCTAGAATAATGAGACCCTGTTCCCTGGATCTCAAGTACATGGCTGTGGTGCCTCCTGCCCAGAGTCAGGCACCAGTTTTGCTAAAGTCTGAGTAGTTGGCCTGGGTTTACAGGGACAGAAAAACAAAGCAGTGAAAGATCAGGGCTCTGACCTTAGAAATGAGATCATGATGTGTTTTATATCTCTGACCTCAGAGTAAATGTTGTTCTAGGAGAAAAGAAAATTAAGGGCAATCAATATTTTTATAATAATGTTGACTATTTGGACTCCCAGAAACAGAGACTATAGGAATCCCCTGGGATAATAATAATTCAGGCATTTATTTTCCCTTGGGGACTTTCAAGGCCTAAACAGGCAGAAAGCACCATCATTGTGAGGGACTGTATCTCCCCTAGGCCTACGTGGTGTTAGATACAGCACAGGCTCTGGACATTTTCCATCTATATGGGATGGAACCCATCACTTGCCCGAATTTCTTTCAAATTTCAAATTTCTTTATTTTATAAACTGTCCAAAATTCATTTTACAGTCAAGAGTAATAGATACAAAATATCCTGCTCCTGTCACTAGTGTTCTTTATCAATGACCATTCAAACTTTCCCAGACAACATAACAAACCTAGCATAACAAACCTAACCAAGCTCTGTAGGACTGGGTCCTGGAAAGACCCAGTTTCTCCCTCTCGCCCACATCAGAAAGTCCCTGGGCAGGAAGGATGATCTGTGAGAGATGCACTCAGGATGCTGTATCTGGAATGCTGTTCATAGTAATTATTACTGGACTTTCATTTTGCTATCAAAGGCTATTTGTCATATTCATTACATTATTTTAATTAAGTATTCATTAATTTTATCATCTTACTGAAACATATTGAATCATTTTACTTAATTAATTAATTACAAAAATGTTGAAATTGAGTTTAAAGAATATGACATTCCAAAATAAATTCCAGCTCAATTGTTATTTCCTCCTCCAGTGTTATCAGGCTACCTCTTGTCCATCCATCACTCCATCTGTCCCTTTGACAGGCAAGTATTAAAGTTCAATAATTATAGTTTTGATCTCATGTTTTCACTATGACTGCATGCTTTGCATATACCACAATACCACCTTCCACACTGATTTCCCAAAAGCACTGAAATCCCCCTTAATACCGCTTATCTTATTTCCCTCCAGACTTCTTTTGCTCTCTGCCTTTCCCCTCTGTATACTTCTGTAGGGCTCTCAGACCCAGTAGTCACTCTAAACAACTCTCATCCATCTGGGCTGAGCATCAGTATGAGGGCCCATGGAGGCAAAGCTATTGTGGTGCTGCAGTACCAGAAACTGTCAGGTCTGTTACCTGGACTCTGACTTGACCCAGCACAAACACTGCTCAGCTATCAACCCCCTTACAATATGTGTCAGGTGGGAAATTGTCATTTAAACAAGACAGAGGTGGGGTCAGAGCAATAAAACAGAACTTATAGAGCTTGTTTCATACAATGACAATCCTGTTTCTTATCTGAGCAGTGCTAGAAGTTGTTCCTGAGCACAGACTAGAAGTAAACCCTGAGAAACATTGAATGGTGTGCAGTAAACCCAAATAACAAAAAGAAACCAGACAGAGCTGTAATGAGTGAAAAGGATCATAAAAAGTGCTGGATGATTCATAATTAGAGTGAAGATAGAGTATGTGACATTCCCACTGTGTCTCCTTGTAACCTACATCTCCCTTCACTCTGAGATTTTAGACTCTTTCTCTACCTCTGCACAAAGGTCAGGTTCCCTCCATACTGCAAGACATGTTCACTTTTCAGCTATCTTTATACTGACATTTTCCCTTTTCAGCTCTGTTTTTATACTGACCTGAAAACCTCTCTTAGTGGGAATCCTCAAAGCAAATCCTATTGTTTCTGATTGTTTTATTTTTGTGTTTGTATGTGGCAGGCAGTTGAATCTCTGAACAGTCCTGGGTGGGAAGTTGGTTTCTCTTTGCGATTCTTGACCAGTTGAGCCAAATAATTCATTATATAGCATTGTGTAGATGTGGCTTATAGTTCTGAGGACCATCAGTGCACCCCATGCTTTGACTACCTAAGACTGAAGCAGAAGCCTCATGCCCTAAATCAGGGCATTGGAGAGACATGGGTCTGTAAGCAGATGCTGACACACATGGTTAAGGGGGCAAACAGGTTTAGTAACTCCACTGCAAGCCTTCCACTCCTGAGAAGCAAAGAGCTCAATGGTAGAAAACCAACACCACAAGCAGCTTTTCCTTGAAACCCAAGGTCTTTACTAGCAAGCACAGACTACTCCCTGGGGTGGCGAACAGGTGGGCGAAGGCACCAATCCAAAGGATGCTTTCATTCAAAGGTGCTTCTGACCAAAGAGTAGCCAACAAGCACATACTGAATAGAGTGGAACCCAGTTTATTTAACATCTCCCCCTACTTGGCTTTATAGAAAAAAATGTGTAAATGTGAAACAATACAAAGTAATTTGCATCCTAAGGTTCAAAGAAATGGTGGATGCCTCTAACTAAAATATTGCTAATATTTTGCATACATAAAGCAAACGTTTAAAAAATAGAACAAAAAATTTTTGACTTAAAAACAGGGTGTCTTACCCAGGCCATAAGACCTGCCATAAGACCAACTACAGGTTCCAAGCATACTAATTTGTCTAACCCCAAAGTCTTTCTTTAAGGTCCCTAGAAAGGTTTTCCTCAATCACAGTTTTAACTGTCAGACTTCAGTAATTGGAGATGTTGGTGTTAGCACATACCCTATGCTAAATTCAGAATGACCTGAGGTTTCTCCTGGTTTCATCTGACAGTTGTGTGGTGAGACAGGGAAATCTGCCTTCAAAGCAATTTGTTGCTGATTTCCAAGTCATAATCAGGGTAACACATGAGCCTACCCTGGAATGAGTATGTGCCAAGGCAGTTACAGGGCCTGCCTTGTAGAAGGTTAATTTCTGGTGTAGTTGCAGAAAATCATGCAGAATCTAAAATGAAACTCAAGGTTATGGGGTGATCAGCCAATGTCTAAGCAACTAATGTCTAAGTCAAGTCATTATGGAATATGTTCAAGGTGTAAGGCCCCCTGTAAAGCAGAAATTACTGAGTTCTCATCCCTAATGGATAATAACTCCTCTTTGTATCTAATATTTTCTGATTTTAATGTGCCCATGCAAAAATGACAGGATAGTACTGGAGATTAAGGGAAAAATAATAACAAACCAAGCCATCCTATAACTTAGTTTATCAAAAGTACAAAACTCCAAGCATATATTATTTATACTATCTTCTAAGAATTCCAACTAGCAAATCTAAAGAGAGGGAATGAAATATATAATAAATAATATAAATATATAATAAATATAATAAATAATTATACATAATGAATACACTTAAGAAGTATAAAAAGAAGCTATATATATCTGCTATAAGTGTTTTGAAACATTCTGATGAAAGGATAAATTTTGGATCATAACTTCAACTGGCAACGTGGTCTGGTGGAGCCCGAAAAAAAAAGGTTTGCAGCAGTCATGAATCAGGAAATGACCTAGAGCCAAGAATCATTCAAAAGCCAAAGGCAGTTGTGGTCAACAGTCAGTCTATGGTGAAGGGAAGTGGGTAAAAGTAGAGAACAGACAGGGGTCGCTCCTGGCTTGGGGGACCATATGGAATGCTGGAGGATCAAACCAGTCTGTCCTGGGCTAGCATGCACAAGGCAGACCCCTTACAGTTTGTGCCAGCACTCTGGCCCCTATTTATCTTCTTTTAACTCAATAATTTTTTAAGAGCTCAGACCCTGCCTATGTCAGGCCACCAACAACCACCTAAGAATAGAGCATTAGTGACTATCTTTATGTGGGCATGAGTTTGTAGACAGTGGACTCCTCTCTGATTGCCAATCCTAAAATGTAAACAAGACATGCCTAAAGTGTATACAGCCCCTCTTACACATTATTCCCCCTCTCCCTTTCAGAAATTCTTCTATCCTTTTATCCCCCAATCCTGATCCAATATCTCTCCCATTTAACCCTCTTTACCCTCAATTCTTAACCCATTAGGTATCAAGACCAACCTCCTGCCCCAATAAGCCACCACCCAGCTTCCAATGTGAAAGGACACCCTTCCAGTCAGTCCCACATCTAATGCACCAAGAAACTACAACCAACACTCCTGCTGACTCATGCTTTGTAGCTCTTCCTCTCACCCTCCCAAATGAGGACTGTTGCATGCTACCAATTCAGCCCCAGAAGGACCCCCAGCCCAAGGACACGAACTGATCCCTTACGGCTGCAAATCATTTCTCAAACTCAACAAGAACACGTGTGATGAAAATGTTCCCTGGATTTCACCCCCCACAAGAATATCTCAAAAGACTTAATGGCGAAGCCTATATGTCCCTATTATGTATAATACCTCTACAATAATACTTCCTAGTCTGTTCATTCCCAAATGGAAGGTAGCCTCTTAAACAACATTTTTCTTTAAGTCCTCTTTAAAATTTATTTTTATTTATTTCTTCTGTAGATAATATAGTATATTATTACCATTGTTTTAATTATTTAATAATAAATCAATTAAATAAAAAATTGATTATTTAATAATAGTATTAATGTAATTAATAATGTTAATATTATATAAATATATCGTTTTATAATGTCATTAATATTATTGAATGATATCATTATATAATATTATATGATTAATATAATATAATATTCATCTTTAACTTCACCTGTTTTGGTTCTGCTTGGAATGAAAACCTACAAGAAAAAAGTCTTGACTGGGATAAGCTCAGGTCAAAACCAGTGCACAGAGATTGTGCAGCCTGACATTCTTACCCCCAAATGCACCAGCAATATTATATGGCACCATTCCTTTTTGCAAAGGCATACTAACAAAGGGGAAATTGTATGAATAGAAACAAGCTCTTATCTACTAGAATAAGAACACATACATTTTATAATACAGGGGCACCTCCCACCCTGAACATGTGTCATGTGGACCCAACTTAGACTCCATGTGATCAGGCAGTGACCTTCCAATCCTGAGACCTAGACCCCAGACATAGAACTGACACAGTTCCCTGCAACAGCACCAGAAGACAAAACCCCCTGGTAAATTCCTAATATTGCTCTAGCACCTACTTGCAACAATTTGGATATGACATCTTGACAAAGAGGAAACAGCAATAACCTGATCTAAGAGCAGTTTGTTCTAATGGTAAAATGAAATCAGAAGACACATCACCCTTTTATCTGTGCAAAAAACAAGATCACCAACTACAGAAGACTGACTTTGACAGCCAAGACTGGGCAGTAGTCACCCTGGGACCAATAAAAAAGACCCTAGCCTAGGCTTTGGTCTAGGATCTGTACAAAAACCAAGATCTCCAATCCCAGAGATTTTGACAAATGGAACAAAACGGAACTTCTGGAAACATAATGAAAAATTCTATCCCAGACTTCATCCTAGGATCTGTGCAAAAACTAAGACCATCGTTTATAAAAGACTGATTACAACAACAGTGATGGAATAGAACTTCTAGAACTGTAAAGAAAGACTCCTTCCTAGGCTTCACCCTATGTTCCGAGAACTCTGGTTAGAGAGGCCTAATTTTATAATCCACACCTGAGCAGAAAGTTCCCTGGTTACATAAAAAGACCTTGGGGTGTGAAAAGGAGTGAGTACAGAGCCAGTAGTTGGTCCCATGACAGTATGCTTCAAGAGTGAAGAAACCCTGTATCTCTTAGGCCAAGGAATTCCCTTTCTAAAATCCCCAATACTTGAAGAAGAAACACTTTTTTATTTTGTTTTGTTTTTGGGCCACACCCGATGACGCTCAGGGGTTACTCCTGGCTATGCGCTCAGAAGTCACTCCTGGCTTGGGGGACCATATGGGACGCCAGGGGATCAAATCACGGTCTGTACTAGGCTAGCGCTGGCAAGGCAGGCACCTTACCTCTAGCGCCACCACACCGTCCCCATGAAGAAATACATTTTTATGTAGTTTCTGGTTTGGGTTTTTTATTGGGTTTCTTGTTTTTTGGTTTTTGGTTTTGGGGTCACACCAGCAGCACTAAGGGGCCACTCCTGGCTCTATGCTCAGAAATCACTCCTGGCAGGCTTGGAGGACTATATGGAATGCCAGAATTTGAACCACTGCCCTTTTGCAAGCAAGGCAAATGCCCTACCTCTATGCTATATCTGCCCCCCTGGTTTGGTTTTTTGACTTGTTTTGTTTTATCTGTTATTTTGTGTTTGTTGCTTGTTTGTTTTTTGTAGTTGCTAATTTGTTTTTTGTTTGTTCTTTTTTTGTTGAAGTTGCATGGTTGCTGGTTTTTGTTTTGTTTTGTTTTGTTTGTCTACCTTTTTCTTCTTTTTTTCACTTTCTTCTACTAAATTGAAATTTATAACACCTAAACAGACTCCTCCCAGTATTTTTTTTCTTTTCTTTTCCTTTTTATCTCCAACAGAACCACATAACTTGAATCATCTTATTCAGCCGCATAAATTGAGAGGAAAAAAATGCACGACACCAGGACCAGATAGTCAGATGAACATTTAGTGGAAATAAAAAAAATGATCAGACTTGAACACCAAACCAAAAGTCAACGACAACAGAATAAATACCCAATCTACAACAAGCTGTACAAATGGGGACCAGTCACACTAGCATTCTGGGGGCTAAAGGAGGGAGATATGGGATACATGCCAGGAACAAGGGTAGAGGAACATTGGAAACAATCCTACTACATAATTTGAATCACTTACTACATTGCATGGCTCTGAAACATGATAGTAAGTAATTTAAAGTAGCAAGTTCCACTTTGTTGAGCAGACTTGTGATTAGTATGCACTGTTGTGGTCAGTAAAGGGCCAGTTATACAACCTTTTCCTGACAATCACCCATCAATGCAAAGCATGAGGGTGTCAGTATAACAAGGAGAGATTAATAGAGGAAATCACAAAATGTGTCTTTTAAAGAAGTCTCGGGCCTTCCAGCAGGATAAGGGAGAAAAACTGAAAAATTACCTACGGCTTGTTGGAGGGGCTCACTGAGAGGTATTATAAATTCTATTTCCCCTTTTGGAATTGGCAGCAAATTGATCAAAACCTAGCAAGGAAACTTCTCTGAGCCTTGATTTGATAAGAGCAGAAAAAAAAAATAAGTGTGCGAGGTTGCTTGTTATGTAAATAAACCTATTTTAGAGGCCAAGATAGCTGAGCTATATAGCACCCAAAGGAGAATGAAAGATTGAAAAATTTAAAAACCACACCTACTCTCAAGTATGGACCTGGAAGATAAGACCTTTGGAACTGGTCCAAGAAAAAAATCAATTCCTGTTGGGCCTTTTGAGTTAAACACCTGGGGCTGAATTTTTTTTGGGGGGGTCACACCTGGCAGCGCTCAGGGATTACACCTGGCAGCGCTCAGGGATTACTCCTGGCTCTATGCTCAGAAATCGCTCCTGGCAGGCTCAGGGGACCATATGGGATGCCGGGATTCGAACCACCGACCTTCTGCATGCAAGGCAAATGCCCTACCTCTATGCTATCTCTCCGGCCCTGAATTTTCTTAAAAGTACAAAATAAGTTGCTGAGTTCTGAGTTTGAAATCTCAAGAGAGGGACGGATCTAATTTATATCACTTAAGAGTTTTTGAAAGTCATTAAGAGTTCTTAGATTCTTCTGAAAAATAGAAAATTTGATGGGATACACTGAAGTATGCTCCAATAAGAACCCCATGTATTGAAATTGAGGCAAAGACTGGATTTATTTTCCTGTGGATATTGTTAAACCAGTATTCTGCAAGCAGCTGGTAACAAACTCATACAACACTTAAATTCTCTGTACATAGAGCAGGCCCTCAAAATGTCATCCATATTATGTACCAAGTAAGCCTGGGGAAAATTTTTGCGAGCTGTAAGACCACATGTAAAACCACATCAACAAAATATTGACATGGTGGGTAAGCTCACCATGCCCTAAGGCAAACCATTCATTGAATATGGACCCTATTATTGGGAATATGAGTGAATGGAAATGTTATAGTAACAGTCTTTTAGGTCAATTATAATCAAAGGTCGGGTTGGGGGTGAATATTGGTGAAGGAAAAGCATTCTGTTGTTTCCCCATAGAAAACATGTATGCATTGACCTCTAATTTTGTGCTGTTACTGGGCCACTGGAGAATCCAGTTTGGAACATTGGACTTCATTTCATTGGGGGTGGGTTCTGGATGCTTTAACCCAGTGGCCCCAATTAAAAAGGCAAAACTTATCAGCTGGTGTGGTTGGGAAATATGGCAAAATATCTGAGCTACTGAAATGAGCTCCTCCTCCTACAGAATGAGCCAGCTACATGCTGCATTCACCCTGCCATTCAACATCACTTACTGTTAATGTAACACTTTGTTTATGCTGAGTCTTAAATATTCCCTACATGTGTTCTCTTGATGAGGGCAAGTTAATGTGGATTTCCTGAGATAGTCGTCTTGTTTAGAGTCAGATTCTTGTTTAGGTCAACTTCTCTTGTGGTTAGCAGAGAAAGCTGGTGTCCCTTTTCTGAAAGATCTGATTGAATCTAGCAATCTCAGCATAAAACTTCAGAAGACCTGCAAAACCAGACCTCACTGTCCTGGTGTGTTCAGTCTCAACTTTTCTTTTCTTTTCTTTACTTTTTTTGTTTTTGTTTTTGTTTTTGTTTTTTTTTGGGCCACACTCATTTGACACTCAGAGGTTACTTGTGGCTATTTGCTCAGAAATTGCCCCTGGCTTGGGGAGACCATATGGGATGCTGGGGGACCAACTGCAGCCGTCCTAGGCTAGTGCTTGCAAGGCAAATTCCTTACCTCTAGCACCACCTCTCTGGCCCCATCAGCCTCAATTTTTAAGCAGTTACCACTAACACTCCTCCAGTGGGGTTGAATCTATCCCCAGAGGCCAATGGAGAAGGCACTGATTAGGTGATCAGACAAGCAAATTATCTACTTGGATACTTGACCTATTTAGTGCCTGGTTACAGTCCTCTATTCCACAGCAGCCTTTCAGCCTGCCTGAGCCTATGCCCTTGTGCTTGGTTTCAGGAACAGCAGATTCTAGAGACACTCCAAGATGGGCTTTCAGGCCCAGTGACTCTGTATCCTATGGTTTTATATGGTCTTACAGCACTTGCCAAGTGCAGAATGTGAGCTGGTCCTATAGCTCCTAGCATAGAGATCATGTACACTGATGGGTTTTGGAAATGCTGTGTGAGATTTAGAAGGTTTTTTTTTTTTTTTTTTTTTTTTTGGTTTTTGGGCCACACCCAGTAACGCTCAGGGGTTACTCCTGGCTATGTGCTCAGAAGTTGCTCCTGGCTTGGGGGACCATATGGGACACCAGGGGATCGAACCGCGGTCCGTCCAAGGTTAGCGCAGGCAAGGCAGGCACCTTACCTTTAGCGCCACCGCCCGGCCCCTAGATTTAGAAGGTTTTTTAATGAACTATTATTCAAAGCTGAAGCACAGAGTCCAGTGCTCACCAGGAGGTATAGGCACAGTTGGACTTGCTCCTTGGTCTTCACTCTGAAGATATGCATCACTAGGGACCCATTTAGACTATAATTAATTGATTTATTCATTGGCCTCTCAGGTTGAGCTGTCATCTCCCATAGTTTGTGAGGTAAAGGTGACAGCCTAATGAAGGTGGACTTTGGAATCCACAGGAAAAGTGAAAGGCCAATCAGAAAGCCACTTATTGACAATGGGCCTTGTTTATTTCTTCTGGAACAGGCTGGCAAGAAGTCATGTATTATGTTGCCAGGCTGCAAGGGGAAGATTCTCCTGACTCAGTCTCCTAAAACCTTGGCAGCATTTCAAGTTGGCTTCTTCTCTATCACCTGTAGAAGCAGTTACCTCCATGGTTTGGTATCAATAGAAACTCAAAGAGCCACCCACCCCCAGGCTACTCATCAGGTATCTGAAATTCCTACCAGGTTTCAGGAATTTGACACTGGCGCTGACTTCTCCCTGTCCATCTATGATGTGGGAACTGAAGATTCTGGTATCTATTATTTCCAGAAACACTTCAGCAGACCTCCACAGTGACAGAAACATTCCTCTGACTGAAGAAGTCTGAGCTTGAACTAAGACACCTGCTTCCTTGGAAACCACAACCCAAAAGACATGAATCAATGTTGTAGATGCCATGTTCATAGGGTCTCTGCTTTACACCATGAAGCAGGGGATAGTGCAGCTATTACTACATGTTATTTAAGGTCAGGTTGTTGGGGTCACACCTAGCAATGATCAGGGCTTACTCTGGCCTCTATGCTCTAGCATTATTGCTGGCATTGCTCATGGGATTACAGTGCTGGGTTAGAAACAGGGGTGTCATATGGAGGACAAAAATTTAATCCTTATATTCTATCCTGACTCCATATATACACCACATCAACATAGAGGACAAGTAAGCATGAGCTAGGGCTCCTTGTATAGATTTTGGTATAGATAAATATTGCAAATGGATTAGTTTTTGTTTCTATTATCTATTGTGGCATAAAAAGAACATAAAAATAATATGTTAGAGGTGGAAGCAGAGATAAACAGATGGGACTATATTAAGCTGAGAAGCTTCTGCACCTCAAAGGAAATAGTCCTTAGGATACAAAAGCCACCCACAGAATGGGAGAAACTATTCACCCAACACCCATCATATAAGGGGCTAATATCAAAAATATACAAGGTCCTGGCAGAATTTTAACAAGAAAAATATCTAACCCCATCACAAAATGGAGAGAAGAAATGAACAAACAATTCCTCAAAGAATAAATACAAATGGCCAAAAGGCACAAGAAAAGCTGCTCCACAAATTAATTATCAGGGAGATGAAAATCAAAACAACAATGAAGTACCATCTCATACCACAGGGACTGCACACATCACAAAGAATAAAAGCAAGTAGTGCTGGCAGGGATGTGGAGAGAAAGGAACTCTCATTCACTGCTGGTGGGAATGCCATCTAGTCCAGTGTTTATAGAAAACAAAATGGAGATTCCTCAAAAAAATGGTAATTGCGTTCCCATATGACCCAGCTATACCACTCTACGGGATATATACCCTAGGAACACAAAAATGCAATACAAAACCCCTTTCTTACACCTATATTCATTGCAGCACTATTTACAATAGCCAGACTCTGGAAACAACCAAGATGACCTTCAACAGAGAAATGGCTAAAGAAACTGTTGTACATATACACAATGGAATAGTATGCAGCCATTAAGAGAGATGAAGTCATGAAATTTTCCTGTACATGAATGTACATGGAATCTATTTTTTGTTGTTTTTTTTGTTTGTTTGTTTGTTTTGGGGCCACACCCGGTGATGCTCAGGGGTAACTCCTGGCTATGCGCTCAGAAGTCGCTCCTGGCTTGGGGGACCATATGGGACGCCGGGGGATCGAACCGCGGTTCATCCAAGGCTAGCGCAGGCAAGGCAGGCACCTTACCTCCAGCGCCACCGCCCGGCCCCGTACATGGAATCTATTATGCTGAGTAAAATAAGTCAGAGGGAGAGAGAGAGATGCAGAATAGTCTCACTCATTTATGGGTTTTAAGAAAAATAAAAGACATTCTTGCAATAATTTTCAGAGACAAAAGAGAGGAGGGCTGGAAGTTCCAGCTCACTACATGAAGTTCACCACAAAGAGTGATGAGTGCAGTTAGATAAATAACTACACTGAGAACTATCATAACAATGTGAATGAGTGAGGAAAGTAAAAAAACCTGTCTAGAGTATAGGTGGGAGTGGGGTGGGGAGGAGAGAGATTTGAGACATTGGTGGTGGGAATGTTGCACTGGTGAAGGGGGGTGTTCTTTACATGACTGAAACCCAACCACAATCATGTCTGTAATCAAGGTGTTTAAATAAAGATATTTTAAAAATAAATAAATTTAAATAAATAAATAAATAAATTTAAATAAAGATATTAAAAAATGTTTACTCATATCCTCTTCAAAAAAAAACTGTGGTACATCTACACAATAAAATATTATGCAGCCAGCAGGAGCGATAGTCATGAAATTTTCCTATACATGGATGTACATGGAATCTATTGTGCTGAGTGAAATAAGTCAGAGGGAGAGAGATAGATACAGAATAGTCTCACTCATCTATAGGTTTTAAGAAAAATAAAAAACATTATTGTAATAATGCCCATAAGGGCTAGAAGAACTGATTCATGATATGAAGCTCACCACAAAGAGTGGTGAGTACAGTTAGAGAAATAACTACACTGACAACTATGGTGACAATATCAATGAGTGAGAGAAGTATAATGCCTGTCTCGAACACAGGCATTGGGGAGAGGAGGGAGATTGGGGGCATTGATGATGGGAATGTTGCACTGGTGCAGGGTGGTGTTCTTTACATGACTGAAACCCAACTACAATAATGTCTGTAATCGAGGTGCTTAAATAAAGATACTATTAAAAACAATAATAATCTAAAAATATTATAATAATAATAATAATAATAATAGTTTGTTAGAGAACACAAAATTTCTGGGTTTATTTGATCCCTGAAGATATAGTCAGCTGGCAGTTACCTTCAAATTAACAGATCTCCATATCTACCATGTGGTGCTACTCATTGACTTGGGCTTTGTGTTTCACTTGTTAGTCACATACAGGTATGTAATGTGGGTAAGCTCAAGCTTGAGTGAATAAAGTGACTGCACAATCAGGGGAGCCATTTTCACTGCCCTGAGAAGAGTATGGCAGTGGAGCAAAGCAGAGCAGCCACACATTTCTTCTAGTCAATGAGCCCCACCACACCACATAAAAAAACATCACCACACTGCAAAGGTTACAATGGAAAAGCAATGCAGAACCCCACCATACTTAGTGTATGAAGATGAAAGTTATGAAGACCTAACTAGTATCAGCTTCTATATAGCCTTCTCTGATAAGGGCTTTAGAGAGGAAATTGTGAAGAATCAAAATTTCAGTTCAAGGAACTGAAAGAAATCATGAAATGGACAGCCAGTAAGATTCAAGAGGATATGAGAGTAGAACTGAGAAAATTTCAAATAGAAATGACAGAATTGAAAACCTTGGTAGGAAAAATGAGAAACTCACTGGTAGGCCTTACAAGCAGAATAGCAGCTGGTGAAGACATAATCAGTGAGCTGGAAAATGAGCTACATAACACTTCTATACAACATAAGAAGTTAGAAAAGAGCCTTAAAATAAATGAACAAAAGATTAAAATAAGCTCAAAATAAGTGAACAGCCTACAATAGAGCTTTGGGATATATTTAATGGGAATAAGATAAAAACCATTGGGTCCCAGAGAGCCAGTGGGAGGACTCCTATGAACAAGTAATAGTCAAAGACATCATTGCTGAGACAACGATTTGGGAACTCAGGTTCCCAGAGCTAAAGAGTGCATGCACCACATCCTGGATGCCCAAAGACTAACCCAAATAAAAGCAGATCCTAGTCACAATGATGAAAACTTTATCATTGTAGAAATATATTTCTTTTGCACAAAATAGTTCTCTATTACATAAATATACAAATTAATTTTATTTTTTAGTTTTTGGGCCACACCCAGCGGTGCTCAGGGGTTACTCCTGGCTGTCTGCTCAGAAATAGCTCCTGGCAGGCACGGGGGACCATATGGGACACCGGGATTCAAACCAACCACCTTTGGTCCTGGTTCGGCTGCTTGCAAGGCAAACGCCGCTGCGCTATCTCTCCGGGCCCCACAAATTAAAATTTTAATGAATGCATTTAATAGATGAATTGCCTCCCCCAAAAGTGTAACTGCAGTTAATGATCTGCAGGGATGTTGGAATAACTGGAAGCCTACAAAAGATTAATATTTTCTCTCTTCCTCATTTATTTAATGTAAATTTCTTATTTATTAAAGGTATAGTGGAGCAGATCTCAAAGTAGTAGTGATAGTTTTCCTGATTGAGTGTCATGGGATAAATATTAGAAAAATATGAAAACATGGACAATGTAAAATAAGATTATTACAAAGAAGGGAGGAAAGTGCGGAAGCAGGTGAGCAAGGGTGGATGGGAGGAAAACTGGGGCATTGCCGCATTGACTTTAGAAATGTGCACTGTTGAAGGGTGTTGTACATTCTATAACTAAAAAACTGAACCATGATTAACTTTGTAACCATGGTGCTTAAATAAGGTAATTATATAAAAAAGCAGGAAGGAAGTGAGCTATGATATAATATAATGTGACCAACATTTTAAGTTGAAATTTTACTATTAATAATGAGAAAAATAAACTGAACAATCAGGAGACGTGAGTTGCTATTTAGTAAAAATCAAGAAAATTAAGTTTTCAAGAGTTGTGAACCAGTTGTTGAAAATAAAATCTTACAAAACAAAGCACTGAGGAAAAAATAGACTTAAATTGTATTTAAGACTGCTTTCGGGGCCGGAGAGATAGCATGGAGGTAGGGAGTTTGCCTTGCATGCAGAAGGTCAGTGGTTCGAATCTTGACACCCCATATGGTTCCCTGAGCCTGCCAGGAGCAATTTCTGAGCATAGAGCCAGGAGTTACCCCTGAGTGCTGCCGGGTGTGACCCAAAAACCAAAAACCAAAAAAAAAAAAAAAAAAAAAAAAGACACTTTCAAGGTTAGCTGTTACATTGCTCACATATTTAAAATAATCATGTGTATGAAATGCTTAATTTGATCATAGTAATCAAAAATTAATATTATGTTAATTATATTGTGTTTGGTGGAATGTGTTACCTGTTTTAAACTATAAGCAGCACTCTGAGGTAAATCTTAATATATTGCCACAGTTTGACAGCTGTGGAAGTGTCAACAGTGTATAAGGAATGGGCTCCTAATCTAGCCTGTCTGTAAAAGTGTGGTTGTTCTTCTACCCACAGTGTACCAACTTAGAGCTGTTCTAACCATATTTACAAGAATTAGGTGACTTCATTGTCTTCTGTAAAAATCCATAAGCATCATATCAGAGTAATAGAACAGGCTGCACAGGGGTTTGATACCCAGCATCCCAAATGGTCCCTTCAAACCTGCCAGGAGAGATTCCTAAGTGCCCAGCCAGGTGTGGCCTCAAAACAAAAACAAAATTTTAAAGCATCATATGAATGACAACTAAAAGATAAAGTCACAACCAACTCCTGCCTTTATACCCAGGCACAAAGGAAGCAAAAAAGGCAACTATTTTCTTCCAGCAGTCCTATGTCAAGTATTTCACTATTCCTAAGTAAAAGGTAAAAGAGCGGGAGGCAGCAATAAATTCTACTGTCAAATAAAAACAACTTTACCTCCAAGCTGGACTAACATTCTTTTCTTACACCCTCCCAGGGAAGGTTTCTCAAATGCAAGGAAAAGGTAAATGCTCTCTTCAGCTGAGGTCAAGCTCACCTCAGTCTCACTGCTTTGCATGTTCCTTCCATCCTGCCCTGATGTCCAAAGCCCATATCAGTGCCTGTCAGTGCTCTAGGGACAAAGCATCTCATTGACTACAGGTTGGATTATGGAATTCAATAGTTTTTGCCTCTATTACTCTGGATCCCAGTGAGAGAAACCTGGGATGGTTTTGAAAGTTAAGGGACTTAGTACATTTCCTGGACTCTGTGGCTTATTATTTCTACTAATCGAAACATATTCTGTGTCAGTTGTACTAGTAATGCTGAAAAGATCAACATCAGAGATGTGACTTTTGTGTTTTATTTTTAATCTCAGATGCCACAGGACAAGTTCTATTGACAGTCTCCAGCTATCTTGAGTGTGTTGCCAGGAGGAAGAACCACCTTCAATTGCAGGACAAGTCAGAGTGTTAGCATTAATTTGGCCCTGTTTCAGCAGAAACTGGGCAGGCTCCTTGGCTTCTCATCTATGATACATCGATTAAAGTGTCCAGTATACCAGACAGGTTCAGTAGCAGTGAGCATACGACAAAGTTTACTCTCACCATCAGTAAATTGCAACCCCAAAAATGTTGTGAGTTACCAGTCTTATAATGGGTGCCACACTGATTCAAGATAACACAAAACCTCTAGAAGGACTTTCAATGTTCTCTCATTTGTTGATGTTGACTGCTTCTGTTATAGAGAACTGATGTGTTGGCTGCTAATCACATCTGTGCCTCTTCTTGAGATGATAATACTCTAAAATATTATAATATTTAAAACTTCATGACAAGATTTAAATTCTGGTTCCTGGACAGTTTATCCTATCAGACAGACATGACTTAGCTGGAAATCAAGAGTAACTGAGTAAGGCACCTGGCTCACATAGTCAAATATGCTTTGGGATCATGTGTTTCTGTGTATTACTGCAGAGCTCAAATAGAAATGCTTGACTGTATCTAGTGCCTAAGTAATATGTTTTTAAACATATTCAAAGTCAATGGATCAATTTTACTACTTTTCTACTAATCTCTAAAGAGGCATCTAATGACCAAAAGTTCAAGGCATGCTACTTCTGGGGCTGATATCTCTGGGTTCATTTGGGGAGCAAGGTAGGCCAACTCCCCACCCCTGTGTCTCCCTGCTTCAAGAAACCCCCACAGCCATATGCAGTAGTCACAGCTGTCACCATGTCTGCCCATCAGCCAGTGACATAGACTCATTTAACTCTAAAGAGAGAGGCAAGCCAAGCCACAAAAACTCATGGATATACTGATAGTATCTCAGCTGGTCGAACTGGGCCCCTTGGGAGGGGAAGGGCCAAGTCCCTCATCCTGCTCAGGGCTTACTCCTGGCTCTGTGCTCAGAGATCAATCCTAGTGGGCCTTTGGGATTATATGACAGATGTCAAGGATTGAACCCAGTATGGCCACATGCAAAGCAAGTAGCTTACCCACTGTTATCTCTCTGGCCTCTCCTGTTATTTTGTTTGTTTGTTTTGGAGCCACACACAGTGATATTCAGAAGTTACACTTGGTTCCTGGCAGCCTCAGGGGACCATATGGAATGCTAGGATGAAACCTGGGTTAGCTGAGTGCAAGGTAAATAAATGCCCTACCCACTGTACTATTATTCCACCCACCTCCTGTTATATTTTAATCTTTGACAACAATAAATTTACATGCTATGGACCAAGAATAACAAATTGAGCTTAAACTTAAGAAAGCTCTTGCTTTCATCTGCAAGAAATAGCCCTTTTCAATTATTTAAATTTCTTTCTAGGGAAATAAAGGAGGTAGCAATATTGTATCAATAAAGCAGAGATTTGCCTTTCTTTTCTTTCAACCTGAATATAGTGATTGAATTTCTCATTTTTATATCTTCTACCTACTTTTCAATTATAATTTTAAGCTTCACACTTTTTATAAGTACTTTAATTATTTATTTTGGTTTTAGGGCCACATGCAGCAATGCTCAGGGGTTACTCCTGGTTCTGTGCTCAGAAATTGCTCCTGGCAGGCTTAAGGGACCATATGGGAAGCAAGAATCAAACCTGGGTTCTTCCCAGATTGACCACATGCAAATCAAACACCCTACAACTGTGCTATTGCTCTGGCCCCAAGACTTTCTTTTTTAATTAAACAACTTTATTACATACATGATTGTGTTTGGGTTTCAGTCATGTAAAGAACACCACCCATCACCAGTGCAACATTCCCATCACCAATGTCCCAAATCTCCTTCCTCCCCACCCAACCCCTGCCTGTACTCTAGACAGGCTTTCTATTTCCCTCGTACATTCTCTTTATTAGGATAGTTCAAAACATAGTTATTTCTCTAACTAAACTCATCCCTGTTTGTGGTGAGCTTCATGAGGTGAGCTGGAACTTCCAGCTCTTTTCTCTTTTGTGTCTGAAAGTTATTATTCCAAGAATGTCTTTCATTTTTCTTATGAGTGAGACCATTCTGCATCTTTCTCTCTCTCTCTGACTTATTTCACTCAGCATAATAGATTCCATGTACATCCATGTATAGGAAAATTTCATGACTTCATCTCTCCTGATGGCTGCATAATATTCCATTGTGTATATGTATCACAGTTTCTTTAGCCATTCATCTGCTGAAGGGTATCTTGGCTGTTTCCAGAGTCTTGCTATGGTAAATAGTGCTGCAATGAATATAGGTGTAAGGAAGGGATTTTTGTATTGTATTTTTGTGTTCCTAGGGTATATTCCTAGGAGTGGTATAGCTGGGTCATATGGGAGCTTGATTTCCAGTTTTTGGAGGAATCTCCATATTGCTTTCCATAAAGGTTGAACTAGATGGCATTCCCACCAGCAGTGGATAAGAGTTCCTTTCTCTCCACATCCCCGCCAACACTGCTTGTTCTCATTCTTTGTGATGTGTGCCAATCTCTGGGGTGTGAGGTGGTACCTCATAGTTGTTTTGATTTGCATCTCCCTGATGATTAGTGATGTGGAGCATTTTTTCATGTGTCTTTTGGCCATTTGTATTTCTTCTTTGTCAAAGTGTCTGTTCATTTCTTCTCCCCATTTTTTGATGGGATTAGATGTTTTTTTCTTGTAAAGTTCTGTCAGTGCCTTGTATATTTTGGAGATTAACCCCTTGTCTGATGGGTATTGGGTGAATAGTTTCTCCCACTCAGTGGGGGGCTCTTGTATCCTGGGCGCTATTTCTTTTGAGGTACAGAAGCTTCTCAGTTTAATATATTCCCATCTGTTAATCTCTGCTTTCACTTGCTTGGAGAGTGCAGTTTTCTCTTTGAAGATGCCTTTAGTCTCAATGTCCTGGAGTGTTTTACCTACGTGTTGTTCTATATATCTTATGGTTTAGGGTCTGATATCGAGGTCTTTCATCCATTTGGATTAGCTTCACACTTTTAAGTACTGCATGCACTTTTACAAATATTGATTTAAGCTATATAAAAAGAATCATTTTCTCTCTTCCAATTAAACAATAATTCATTTTGGTCAAAATAAAACAAAATAGAACCAAATGGATAATAGAACAAGTAAGGTGCTTACTTTTACAAATGCCAACCTGAGTTCAATGCCTGGCACTAATTAGAGATGGTCCTCTGAGCCCAGCCTAGAGTGATCCCTGAGCCAGGAGTAATCTCTGAGTCAGGAGTACTCCCTCTAAAAAATTTAAGTGCAAAAAATTAGTCTCAAACTTTTTGAGAGTCTAGGAAGAGGATGATAACACCTTGTCCAGATCATAGCAGAGGCATCTCTGCACCTGTCAACAATGTCTCCCAGCCTATCCACACCAAGTCACTTTGCATGTTTCTCCATGCACCATTCTGAGCCCATATAATGCAAATCATTCGCTTGCATTATATGGGCTACAATTGACAGTTGTAGAAGGCAGACTACAACTGATGATTGAGAGCATGAATATGGGCTCCCAGGTTCAGCTCCTTAGCATTCTGCTCCTCTGGATTTCTGGTAAGAGAAATATTTCCTCTTCGCATAGCATTGAAGCGCTCTAGTCAGATATAATATTGACAAAATATTACATAAATAAAATATAACATTTTAAAATTAACTGATTTTATCATTCTCTCAAATATGAAACTTGATTTTGCTTACCTTGTATCCCATCTAAACAGGTAGCAGAGCAGAAACAATACTCACGCAGTCTCCAGCATTTTTGTCAGTGATTCCAGGAGACAAAGTCACCATCTCCTGCAAGGCCAGCACAAAAATTGATGATGACTTATTCTGGTACCAGCAGAAACCAGGAGCATCTCCTAGGCTCATTCTGAAATATGTTTCTACTCTCATGCCTGGGGTCCCAGCCCGGTTCAGTGGTAGTGGTTATGATACTGGTTTTACTCTGACAATTAGTACCATGGAACCTGAAGATGCTGGAAATTATTTCTGTCAACACGATGATAATCTTCCTCCCACAGTGATATATTCTTTTACAAAAACCTGCAAATGCCTTCACTGGGTTATCTCAGCAGCTACTAAAATTGTTCAGTGTGTAAAACCAGATGATGCATTTGTATCTATAATTTCTCCATGCACAAGTATACTCACTTCCCTTTTTACTGTCTTCAGTACTTCTTACTGTTACCAATGCTGCACCTGACAAAACTGACCTGGTAGAATCTATAACTTGCCATCAATTTATCCAGTTGTGTCAATGCTCTCACTTATAAGCAAAAGTCAGTTCATCTGAACAAGTTCTCATCTATTTCCATACCTCTTATTTCCATGAACCTAGATTTTTTTTTTCCTTTTTGGGCCACACCCAGTAACACTCAGGGGTTACTCCTGGCTATGCACTCAGAAATCGCTTCTGGCTCTGGGGACCATATGGGATGATGGGGGATTGAACCAATACGTCCTAGGTTAGCACGTGTAAGGCAAATGCCCTATCGCCTGCGCCACTGCTCTAGCCCCAAACCTAGATGTTTAAAGACAGTGATGGATCTAGTTTAGGTTACAAACTTTGAGTATTACATGACAGTATATTGTAAGTCATTCTAGAATATGCATATTCATATGGCACTATGATTATGATTAACAATTTTTATTATTAAATATATTTAAGGGGCCGGAGAGATAGCATGGAGGTAAGGCATTTGCCTTTCATACAGAAGGTCATCAGTTCGAATCCTGGCATCCCATATGGTCTCCCGAGCCTGCTAGGAGCAAATTCTGAGCGTGAAGCCAGGTGTAACCCTTGTGCTGCCGGGTGTGGCCCAAAAACCAAAAAAAAATTATGTATATATATATATATTTATTTATACATCAGGACCAGAGCAATAATAGAGCAAGTAGGGGGTTTGTCTTGCAAGCAGCCTACCCAGATTTGATCCTCGGCATCCCATATGGTGCCAAGCTCATCAGGAATAATCCCTGAGCTCAGAGCCAGGAGTTAACCTTTCCACGTGTTCATAGTACATTTGATACTTATCACTTATTAAAATGTCTGAGAGATTCTGACACTTTTTTGTTCTCTAATTGAGAAGATATGTAGTCATTATCTGTATTGGTATATTAAGGTTACATCAAATCAGTGAAACTATAGAGAAAGGATCAGAGAACAGTGATGGGAGTAGCAGAGATAGAAGTAGCAAGAGTACACCCAGGTGTGACCTAAACCTCCAAATATAAAAATATAGAGAGAAATTAATGTCACAAGCTATGTACATAACATGTCTCATATGTATACTATATATATATATATCATTATCCTCTTTGATTTCTTCCTTTGATGCCTTTATTTCCTTGTTATTTATCTGATAATCAGTCCATTCCTGTAAGTGGACTGTAAGTTGAGATCCCCTACAATAACTGCATGGCTATCAATATAACATAAGATATGTGATGAATTCCTTTTTTCTTCATCTTTTTCTTCTCTTTCATATTTCCTTTGTAGTTGCTGTGGAAATTATATTATATTTTCTATATCTAAAATGACTTTTGTGTGTTGCAAATAGTTATAATTGGGTTATAGCATTTTGTCCTAACTATCTTCACCCATAATGTTTGGTTGCTTTTTATTATCACTCTTGAATTTCTTTGACTAGGGTAAAGTTTATTTATTCCCTCACTTAAAATTTTGGAATTATGTTATTGTTTCTTCTATTCATAAGAAATCTATTTCACCAGTGCACATTCCCCACCACCAATATCCCCATTTCCCCTCCCAATGTCCCTCTTGCTTGTCTCCTTGGCAAATCTTTTCTCTCTTTAACTCTCTTTTTCTGTTTCTCTCTCACATACACATTCTTTTCCTTTTTGATCCTTTTAGCCTTTGGTTAACAATATTGTTGCTGAAGGAGTATCATGCATATCACTTTACCTCCTTTCAGCACCCAGTTCTTGTCCAGAGGGCTCATTTCCAACTATCACTGCCATGGAGGTTTTTTTCACTACCCTAACTGCATGCCCCTGCTCTTTGTGGCAAGCTTCCTACCATGGACTGGTCTTCCTGGTCCTGTCCCTATTGTCTTTGCATATCTTTTATTCAATATCCTGAAAATGAGTTTGATTATTCTATCTCTCTCCTTCTGACTTATTTCACTCAGCATAATATTGCCATATCATCCAGTATAAGCAAATTTCACGACTTTAGTTTTCCTTTCAGTTGTGTAGTATTCCACTTGTAGATGTACCACAATTTCTTTATCCACTCATCGGTTATAAAACAACTGTATTGTTTCCAGATTCTGGCTATTATGAATAATGCTGCAATAAACATAGAAGTGCAGATGCCTTTTCTGCATTGTGTTTCTTGGGTCTCTAAGGTATATTCCCAGTAGCAATATATCTGGGTTATGTGGGAGCTCAATTTCAAGGAGTTCTTTTTTCCTTTTGAAATTTCCAAATTATTTTCCAAGAACACTGACTGAACCAGTCAACATTCCCACCAGTAGTGAATGAGTCTCTTTCTCCCCACTTCACCACCAGTACTGATTGTTCTTGTTCTTTGCAATATGTGTCAATCTCTGTGGTGTAAGATTGTTACCCATTGTTGTTCTGATTTAGATATCCCTGACGACTAATGATGTGGAACATTTTTTCACATGTGCTTTAGTCACCTAATTTCTTCTTTGAAGAAGTTTCTGTTCATCTTTTCTCTCCTTTTAATAGGGTTGTTTTTTCTTTTTTTTTTTTCCTCTACCAGTCCCTTATATATGTTAGATATTAACTCTTTATCAGATGAGTATTGTGTGAATATTTTCTCCCAATCCATGAGCAATCATTGTATTCTGATCACTATTTCCTTTGAGGTGCAGAAGCTCCTTAGGTTAACTTAGGTTAATGTAGTCTCGTTTGTTTATTTTTGCTTCCAATTGCTTAGTCAGTTGTGCTTTATCTTTGAAGATGCCTTTAGCTTCAATGTCACAGAGTGTTCTGCCTACATTTTCATTATGTGCCTTATTTTTCAGGTCTATATCAAGGTATTTGATCCATTTTTATTTGACTTGTACACAAATGTTAAAAAGAGGTATGACTAAAGACATCTTCAAGCCAGAAACCGCACTCTCCATACAAATGGAAACAGAGTTAAACAGATGTGACTATATTAAGCTGAGAAGCTTCTGCACCTTAAAGGAAATAGTCCCTAGGTTACAAAAGCACCACGTCTCTGGTGTTTTTTTGTTTGTTTGGTTGGTTGGTTTTGGTTTTGGTTTTTGGGTCACACCATGCAGCACTCAGGGGTTATTCCTGGCTCTATGCTCAGAAATCACTCCTGGCAGACTTGGGGGACCACTGGCCTTCTGCATGAAAGGCAAACGCCTTACCTCCATGCTATTTCTCTGGCCCCTAACATTCAATTTTTTTAAGATTCATATAGTGCTTCATATTTGCTATAAAAAGAAACCTTAAACTTTGTCTATTGAGACTTGTATCTAAACCTCAGTTTTACTACCCATTTATCTGATAAAGGGTAAGATATGTTGTTATAAAAATTTTATCAAGGAAAAGAAGTCTGAGTTCACTTATTTGCATGTAGTTGCCCATTTTTCCCAATACCACTTGTAGAAGAGGCTTTTCTTGCTCCGTTTATATTTCTTGCCCCTTTATCAAAGACTAATTGATCATATACCTGAGCATCTGTCTCAGGATTTTCAAGTCTATTCCACTGATCTGAGGCTCTATCTTTATTCCAATTCCATGCTAGTTTATAGTACAATTTGAAGTTTGAAGTTGGGGAAAGTGATGCCTTCTATCATCTTTTACCCAAGGATTGCTTTGGCTATTTGTGGAGGTTTATTGTTCCATATAAATTTCAGGAGTGTATGATCCATTTCTTTGAAAAATTATCATGGTATCCTTATAGGGATTAAATCTATACAATGTTTTGGGGAGAATCTCTCCACTTTCTAGCATAATTCTGATGTTTATCTTTCTAATGGAGTGTGATCAGTAAAATTCATTTTTATGAACACTTCTTTCTCATTCTTTCAATTTAACTCATTAGGGACCGTAGAGATAGCATGGAGGTAGGACATTTGCCTTGCATGCAGAAGGACGGTGATTTGAATCACGGCATCCCACATGGTCCCCCCAAGCCTGCCAGGAGCGACTCCTGAGCATAGAGCCAGGAGTAACCCCTGAGCACTGCTGGGTGTGACCCCCCCAAAAAAAACCAAACAAACAAAAAAATTACAGAGTGGGGCCAGAGAGATAGCATGGAGAATAAGGCGTTTGCCTTTCATGCAGAAGGTCATCGGTTCAAATCCCAGCGTCCCATATGGTCCCCCGTGCCTGCCAGGAGCTATTTCGGAGCAGACAGCCAGGAGTAACCCCTGAGCGATGCCGGGTGTGACCCAAAAACCAAAAAAAAAAAAAAAAAATTACAGAGTGATGTTCAGTTAACAGAACAACAATTATTTCATATAAGCTGCATCAGTGACAACTACAGATGAAAAAATTACATTCCCATATATAACTAATTTGTGCTGTGCACCAACAAGAACCTGCTTTAAATTTCCATGTCAATTTACAATCCCCATACGTGTACCATGCAAGGTTAGTGGCTATTGAAAATACCACCGGGACAGAGCTATCTAAAGACACATTTGGTAGTGTGTTAACTATACAAAAAAAAAAAAAGACACTATACAGTTTAAAAACAAATCTTACACAGCCTTATACTTCAATTTTTTTCTTTTAAAAGAGTGAGTTGTGTACAGTGGGGTTAAGTGCTATACAGACAAGAAAAAACTGTGCTATAACTGACTTATTCATCATCATCATCATCATCTTCTTCATCTTCTTCATCTGTAGGGTACTTATCTGAGACCCACCCATTTCTGGGAGGGGTCTTGGGAACCGGATAATAGGTGTGACTTTACCTGCAAAGCCCGGCCCATTCCGGGGAGGGGTCTTGGAATAGGTAGATAAACCCGGAAGCCAAGGGATTAGGGGGCTTTTGCCTTTTGGCCCTGGTGGGCTCTCTAAGGGAGATGGCTGAAAGAGAATAAGATGCAGGGCAAGCCTAGAATGGCTGTATGCTTGAAAGGTTATGAGATAGGCCATACACATGTGGTGGCTAGGGATAAATAAAGATGATTCTTCCTGAAGCCTGCCTGTGAGTGAGTGATTTCGCGTTTCACCTGGGCCTGAAACTCGCCGGTTCATGGGGTTGCTGAGCCATGTGGCCTGGGATGGCAGACAGAGAAATCCACCTCCATCCATCGCCATCCAGCTCCATCGTTAATTATTTAACACAACATTCATCCACTTTTCTTCATCTTCATCTTCCTCCTCTTCCTTCTTTTTCTCACTCTTTTCCACTTTAACAACTCTCTTTTTGGCCACATCGGGCTTTCTTTTAGATCAGTATGCAGCAATATCCTTTTCATATTTTTCCTTCAGCTTAGAAGCCTTCTTTTCATAAGGCTGCTTGTCAGCTGCAGCAGTGTTGTTCCACATCTCACCCAATTTCTTTGCATCATCACCAATAGACAGACCAGGATGCTCTCCTTTGATTTTTGGGCGATATTCTGAACAAAACAAGAAAAAGGCTGGAGGAGGCCTCTTGGGTGCATTGGGGTCCTTAAACTTCTTTTTATGTTTCCCCTTTAGGAGGGATATAAGTTTTGATTTCTCTTTCACAGTGGGTCTTGTCAGCCTTTGCCATGTCTTCAGATTTTCCTTTTTCTTTAGCAGACATGGTCTACCACCTCTCTGAGCACTTCTTAGAAAACTGAAAAGTTGATGGAAGCATCTGGGTCCGTCTTCTTGTGCTCTTTCCAGCAAGTTTGCACACAGAATGCATATGATGACATTTTGCCTCTAGGCTTCTTAGGATCTCCTTTGCCCATGTTTAATTATTTTTCCATCCTGAGAGTGACCCCTCCCCCAACTTCGGGCCAGTCTCGCACCACGCCAGGACCTTCACTTGTGCCCAACGCTGGCCGCCCCCATTTTGTCAGGCTACAGGGCAGGGAGAAGCCCTGCGAAAATGGGGGTTGCCTTAGTCCTCGGCCACTGGGACTGAGATGCACGGAATGGCCACTGTGCGTCTTCCCCACCAGCACAGCCACTGCAAGGGTGATCAAATTTACTCAATAGAATTTCAATCATTGAACTTCATTTGGTATTTCTCTCATATACAGCCATTTTATTTGAATTGTTTAGTATCTTATGCCCATATTATTTTTAGTATTACATCTTGACCTGCTTCTCCATATTTTTTGACAATTCCCTTATTTAATTTTTCCTGTAATGGCTCTTTTCTGTTCCTACTCTCTTACTCCCTCCAGGTCAGTGTCTTTGTATTTACCTCCACAACCCCTACCCTCAGACTCTTCATTCTTTACACAATTCTATCTTATTTTACAACTGTTGCATGCAATTTTTGCTTAAACTAAGGTGTTTTGTCTTTACTTCTTGCAGGTGGTGCTGTCTCTGCTCAAAATGACAAAAGTGTGGGCCGGAGAGATAGCATGGAGGTAAAGCGTTTGCCTTTCATGCAGAAGGTCATCAGTTCAAATCCCGGTGTCCCATATGGTCCCCTGTGCCTGCCAGGAGCAATTTCTGAGCCTGGAGCCAGGAATAACCCCTGAGCACTGCCGGGTGTGACCCAAAAACCACAAAAAAAAAAAAATGACAAAAGTGTGAGAGCTCTGTCATCATCATTAGCTCCCATTTGTAAGATAGAATTCTCCAGCTAATGAGTCATATGGGCCCTTAGAATGATTAATGCACAGATGATCTTTTCAGTTCAAGCTATGAACTTTACTAATGCACTCTTTGTTCTAGGACGATCATTCCTATTTAGTTGGAGCAATATTAATTTTTAATTATAGTTTGGGGTTGTATACTCTCCAAGCTGGAGAGTTTTCTAAGTAATGTTTTTGTTTGGTTTTTTTGTTTGTTTGTTTGTTTGTGGGGGTTAGGTCACACCCGGCAGCGCTCAGGAGCTACTCCTGGCTCTATGCTCAGAAATCGCCCCCAACAGGCTCGGGGGACCATATGGGATGCCGGGATTTGAACCACTGTCCTTCTGCATGCACAGCAAATGCCCTACCGCTGTGCTATCTCTCCGGCCCTCTAAGTAATGTTTGATATTAAATCTCTTGTTTCTTTGGTCCACAGCACATAGCTTATTTGTGACATAAAAATATAACATGAGTTTTTTTTTGTTTTTTGTTTTTGGCTTCCTGATTCCCTGCATGAGGAGGCTGAGGATGACCCCAGTAAACTTAATCCCATCATGGCTCCCCAGCCAGATAGGCTGTCCCAGCCCACAAGGGTGGTACCAGACTTCTGCCCAGGTGCTTTTAAAAAGCCTCTGAGTTCCCCCATTGTTGGCTTCCTGATTCCACTTAAATTCTAAAATTCTAAATTCTAGTGCAACCTTCCCACCACCAATCCTCCCTAATCTCCCTCCAACTAAAAACATGTTTGTAATCATGGTGCTTAAATAAAGATGTTAAATAAATAAATAAATTCTAAAATATATATAGCATGAAATAATAAGCAAATTCAGGTTTGGAGTGCTAAAGCTGAGAGTAAAAGTAGATTCTTTAAAACACTACACTTTGGGGCTGGAGAGACAGCAGACATGTAGGGCACTTTGTTTGCAAACAGCCACTTAGGTTTCATCCTAGGAAACCCCACTGGTTCCCAAAGCACTTCCAGGAATGACCCCTAAGTATAAAGACAGGAGTAAGCCCTGAGCACCAACTGGTTTAGTAGAAATATCAAAATAAATATAGAAATAAATAAGCACATGCCTTCATATGTGTACAAGCAAACAGTCTGCAAAAATTAACTTTAGAAAAACAGAAAATAGAAAATACTGTATATCTACTAATGAAACTTAATTTTATAATTAATTTTTCTTATCTTGTATGTAATGCATTTACAGTAGTGCTAAAGTTTTTGGTATTGATGTACAATGAAACTAGATGGCATTATCTCCAAAGTGACCAAGACTCTCAACACTTTCATCAATACCACCTCTTGGTTTTGAATTAAAGATTCTTATAATGTACGAATAAAGAAATAGGAATGGAATGGAATGGAAATCAGAAGAATAGAAGTGCAAAATCATTCCCTAGCCTCAAATATACAAAGAAATGATGTTTAATTTTACCTGCTTTTATAAAAAATATCTGTGTTGATTTATAAAACACAATAATAGACACATTTAGGGTATTTACAATGTGAATAAATGAATATATTGCCTTTTTCTTAGTTCTAAGTTTCTGAAGTAAATTCCCCTGTGTTTCTTTGGGAGAATGTCAAAGCAAAATGCTCCCCATACATCTGAGTCAAATTTTTAGTTTTCTCAAGAAGATTTGAGTTCAATCTCAATTACTGCTATCTAAACTAACTCAGAAATAGTGACATTTGGGGCCGGAGCAGTGTCACTAGAGGTAAGGCGTCTTCCTTGAAAGCACTAGCCTAGGACGAACTGCGGTTCGATTCCCCCATTTCCCATATAGTCCTCCCAAGCAAGGATCAATTCCTGAGCACACAGCCAGGAGTAACCCCTGAGCGTCAACAGGTATGGCCCCCATAAAAACCGAAACAAACAAACAAAAAAATAAGAAAAGAAAAAAGAAATAGTGACATTGGGTTTCTGATCACAAGAACTAGAACTGGAGTGTTTCATGGCATTGCTTAAGTCACTACAAATGAACTTGACACAAAATAAATCCTGATTGTGCCACAGATTTCTATTTCTGGTGTCACTCTACCTTCTCCTGTCTATTTTGGTTCATTGCACACACTTCAGCTGGCTCCAGTGATTACAGGCAGGTTCCCTTCTGATTGGGAATCAGTTCTGAAGGATAGTTTAGAGCTATTCTTGGTTATTTAAACATATTTTACTTGAAATTTTGTGATTAAAATACTATTAATGATGGTTTACCACAGCAGTTTACCACACACATAATTCTAACATCACACCCACACCCATCTCCAGTGAACCAACCTCCTCACAAGGCCCACAAGGCCCAACTCACACTCCCACACCCAATTCAATTGTGCGGACCAGTTCTATTGAGGAGATATTATGGTCAGCATTTCCTGAAAGGTTGGAAGCAGAATTGGGCAGACACAAAAATGGGTTATGATATAGTCTTACAAAGCCATGTTTACCTCCATAGCCTGTTTTAGAAATGCTTTAGGGGCTGGAGAGATAGCATGGAAGTAAGGTGTTTGCCTTTCATGCAGAAGGTCATTGGTTTCAAATCCTGTCATCCCATATGGTCCCCTGAGCCTGCCAGGAGCGATTTCTGAGCATGGAGCCAGAAGTAACCCCTGAGCGCTGCCAGGTGTGACCCAAAAACCAAAAAAATGCTTTAGTAACACATAGTGAAACAGATTTGAATTAAAAGGGTGGACTTGTGAGGCCAGAAAAACAGTACATCTGATATAACACTTGCCTTGCACACTGTGAACCTGAATTCAATACCCAACATTCCATGTAGTCCACTGAGCACAACCAGGAATTATTTCTGAGTACAGAGCCAAGAGTAATCTTTGAGTATTGCCGAGTGTCACCCAAAAAAAAAACAAATAAGAGGAGGGTGGACTGCTGGACTGTACACCTTGCACTGTATAATTATTGATATTGTTTTATCATGGAAAGATGTAAGACCTATTTTCAGGTAGTTTTTAATCAAGACAATTTTAATGAAACTTATAGATCTCAAATTTAGTGGCTTGGACATTAATAATAAGGTTAAGTAGAGGAGCTGAGCCCTTTATGTCTGAGGGTGGAGGGGGTGGCATTGGGTTGCTCTAATTCATGCAGAATGGGGAATTTGCCCCAACAACCCCTTTCTGAGAATGTCACTGAAGCGTCAGCCAAGTCCAGACTATCTGGGAAGTATGGAGTGGCCATTATTTTCTTTTGGACCTTTTCAGAAGAGCAGGGTGGTTTTTCTGTCAGGAAGATAGTAGCTTTTGGTGGGCCTGTAGTGAAGAGTACTTGGCTCAATACCATGTCACAAGAAAAGACCCAAACCTGGACCTTGAATCTGATCTCACCTAAGAGGAGTTAGCTGCTCATATTATTTTATTTCAGTCGTAAAGCTGGGCCTTTTCTTTAAGAGGGTGTTGGGCTTCTGTGGTTTATGCAGGAAGAAGAAACTGCCTCCTTCCATCCTTCTGGAAATGCCACAGAGGTATCATCCAGGATCAGACAACCTAGGAGGTATTGGCAGCCATTATTTTCTTTTGGCAAAGTTCAATCAATAGATGCATACTGACCCTGTTATTTTTAGTGTAGTTGGTATGAAAGAAAGAATTTGCTTATAGGTTTCTAAGATCAAGTTGAAAAATGAGTTCCAAAGTCTCAGTCAGAGCAGTGTTTTTTGGGCCACAATCTTGAAGTCTATAGAAATAGTGAGAGGAAAGGAAAAGGAAGGGGAGGGAGGGAGGGAGAAAAAAAGAAGGAAAGAGAAGGGTGGGAAGGAAGAAAGAAAGAAGGGGGAAAGAAAAGCTTGATCCCTCTTATAAAGGCACATCTGCCCATGTTTCCTGGAGTAGAACTCGAATATGTTTCTAGTAATAGTAATCAAGAGACCAGACTAATTATGATCGTGAATAATATTACTGTTTTACTGTTTTCACTTTTAGTTGCAAAAGATGTAGTCAATCACATCTTCCAGCGTATTCTATCTCTTCATTGAAACTCTTTTCTTTTTTCTTTTTTTTTTGGGGGGGGCCACACCCATTTGATGCTCAGGGGTTACTCCTGGCTAAGTGCTCAGAAATTGCCCCTGGCTTGGGGGGACCATATGGGGCACCGGGGGATTGAACTGCAGTCCTTCCTTAATTAGTGCTTGCAAGGCCTTACCTCTAGTGCCACCTCTCCAGCCCCACTTTCCTCAGGACCTGTCTCTCTCTGTGTCTCTCACAGATTTGATGTCCATCTTATCTCTCATCTATATATGACTAGCAAATAGTACAGTATGATTGTAAATTAATTTCACTATTATATGGCAATAATATTGAGTAAAATAAGCTTATGTTCACATATAAAGTGACCAATCATAAAAAAAAAAAGTGTGTGCACTGACTGCATCTCCTCCCAAGATAGGTTCCTACTTTATTCTACTGGCCCATTTGACTGCATCTACACCCACAGACATGTACTTTTAAGCATTTCTCCATGCTGAGGAAATGGCCTGCATATCCCTTTTTAGGGTATGTACTTGACCTCATGCTCTAGGTTTTTTCCACTCTGAAGAAACCTGGGTTGTCTCTTGAGAATTTTCTCTCTCTTTCCCTTCCTTAATTTCCTGAATAAACTTGCTTTCCTTCACTATTAATCTCCTCCTAAAATTATTTTGTTAGGAAAGTTGAATGGACCTGGAAAATCTGGGTATTATTTAGGACTGACTTACTTCCCTGAAAACAACAAAATTCTTGCTCCAGCCTAGGTACGAAGACATCCAAGAAATTGAGTGGAAGAAATTCTTTCTCATACCAGAAGAACAAACAGAACCCAGGTATGGTTGGACAACCACCTCAGGGGGAGCTGATGATACATGCGGTCCAAACTGTGCAGACTTACATCAGTCCTAGATTTCTCTAGTACTCAAAGTTCCTGCCTCTTTCCTCCCTCTTTCATATACGTTTCCACCTGGGGAACGGGTGGGAGCCACACCTCCCAATGACAACATAATGTTCAACGTCTGCAAATATTACTACCACCACTATTGATACTGTTAGTAAGCCTTATTAGCTGTGCACGCATGAATTGTTTTATTTCTATTACCTGAAGGATTGTGGCATGAGATGCATTAATTAAATTTAATTATTGATTTAGTAAGAATGATGCAGTTTTAGTATTGTCTGCTCAGATGTGCTGCTCAGTCCACCCACTATCTGCTAAGAAAGTTGCCTAAAGACTGCTCTTAGGGCCCGGAGAGAGAGCACAGCGGCGTTTGCCTCGCAAGCAGCCGATCCAGGACCAAAGGTGGTTGGTTCGAATCCCGGTGTCCCATATGGTCCCCCGTGCCTGCCAGGAGCTATTTCTGAGCAGACGGCCAGGAGTGACCCCTGAGCACCGCTGGGTGTGCTCCCCCCCCCCCCAAAAAAAAGACTGCTCTTAGCTCTCAGCCTCTGTGAGAATTGCCTTGACTGACCCAAGTTTGAACCTCGTACCATATATGGTTGCCAGAGCTCCACCAGAAGTCATCCCTGACCACAAAGATAGGAATAAACCCTGAATAGAGTGAGGGATGGCCTGAAAATCTGAAAGAGAGGAGGAGGAGGAGGAGGAGGAGGAGGAGGAGGAGGAGGAGGAGGAGGAGGAGGAAAAGAAGGAGAAGAAAAGTAAGTTTATTTGTCAACTTATTTCTGCTTCCTCTTGTGCCTTTGCTGCCCTTGCTCCTTTTCTGAGCTGTTGATTTTAAGACTTTTCAATCTCTAAAGTCTGGTTAAAAAAGAACAGTGTGTGCAATGAACCAAATTGGGCAATAGGGGGCAGAATGACACCAGAAATAGGAATCTATGGCACCTTGAACAGCAAGTGATTATTAGAGAGAAAGTTCACTCACGTGAAAATTGTCCAGGGCTGGAGCAATAACACAGACAGTAGGGTATTCTGCTTTGTATATAGCCAATCCATGTTTGATCCCAAACATTCCACATGGTCCGCTGAGCCTGTCAGGCGTAATTTCTGAGCACAGTGTCAGGAGTAACTCCTGAGTACCACAGGGTGTGTCAAAAAATAATAATAAAGCATACACACAACAATTTCATTTTTTGTTTGTTTGTTTGTTTTTTGCTTTTTGGGCCACACCCAGTGACACACAGGGTTTACTCCTGGCTAGATGTTCAGAAATCGCTCCTGACTTGGAGGACTATATGGGAGGCCAGAGGATCGAACTGTGGTTCTTCCTAGGTTAGCCCGTGCAAGGCAAATGCCCTACTGCTTTCGCCACCACTCTGGCCCCTTTGTTTTTTTTACTATCTTTAATTAAGCACCATGATAACAAAACTGTTTGTAGTTGCATTTCAGTCATAAAAAGAACACCCCACGTCACCAGTGCAACATTCTCACCACCAATGCTCCCCATCTTCCTCTTCCCCCTCCCCCTCTCTATATTTGAGACAGGCATTGTACTTCTCTCATTCATTAACATTGTCATGATAGTTGTTAGTGTGCTTTTTTTTCCTAACTGTATTCACCACTCTTTATGGTGAGCTTCATATCATAAGCCAGTCCTCTGACTCTCATCTCTATTGTCTGTGAGCATTATTACAATAATGTCTCTTATTTTTCTTAAAACCCATAGATGAGTGAGACTATTCAGTGTCTATCTCTCTCCCTCTGACATATTTCACTCAGCATAATAGTTTCCATGTTCATCCATGTGTAGGAAAATTTCATGACTTCATCACCCATAAAGGCTGCATAAGCTTCCAGTGTATATGTACTACAGTTTCTTTAGCCATTCTTCTGTTGAAGGGCACCTGGGTTATTTCCAGATTCTGGCTATTGTAAATAGTGCTGCAATGAATATAGGTGTGCAAAAGGCATTTTTGTATTGTAGTGATCTCCCCCTTTTCATTTCTTATCCAGTTTATTAAGTTTCTCTCTCTCTCTCTCTTTCTCTCTCTCTCTCTCTCTCTCTCTCTCCTTTTCTTTGTGAGTTTTGCTAGTGGTTTATCAATCCTGTTTATTTTTACAAAGATCAGCTTTTGCTGATCTTTCAGATTGCTTTTTGAATTTCTACTTCATTGGTTTCTGCTCTAAGCTTTGTTATATCCTTCTGCCTACCTATTTTTATTGATTATTTTCTAATTTTATAAGCTGTGTATTAAGCTATTTATGTAGGTCCCTTCTTCCTTCCTGATGTGTGCCTGCACAGTTATAAATTTTCCTCTGTGTATTACTTTTTCTGTGTCCCATGAATTCTGTTAATTTATGTCTTCATTGTCATTTGTTTCCAGGTATCTTTTGATTTCCTCTTTGATTTCATCTCTGATCCACTGGTTGTGGAGTAGTGTGCTGTTTAATTTCCAGGAGTTAGAGTTTTTCTTATGTGTCCCTTTGTAGTTCACTTCTGATTTCAGTGCCTTGTGATCTGAGAAGGTATTCTGTATGATTTCTATCCTCTTGATTTTATGACGGTATGTTTTATGGACCAGCATGTGGTCTATCCTGGAGAATGACCCATGTGCATTGGAGAAGAATGTGCATCCAGTTTTCTGGGGGTGGAGGGCCCTAAATCTATATATATATATATATATATATATATACTAGTCCACTTTCTTCCATTTCTCTTTTCAGAGCTAGTATATTCTTGTTGGGTTTCAGCCTGGTTGACCTAACAAGGGATGACAAGACAGTGTTGAGGTCTCCCACTATTATTGTGTTGCTATTGCTGTCTACTTTCAGATTTGTCAACAATTATATTAAACATTTTGCTGGTCCCTCATATATGTTTAGGAGTGTGATTTCTTCTTGTTGTGCATAAGAGGATTTCATTTTAAAAAGAAATATAAAACCTCTATTTAAGGTGAATTGAACCTACCCAATGTTACAGTTTCTGGCTCAGTTCTTGCACCTGAAGCAATTCACAGAACCAGATAGCAGTGATTTGAGGCTGAACTTTAATCTTCGTCATTGTTGTTGCTTTTAGAAACAGAAACATCTTTTTAATTTTAAATTTTTAGACAGGTAGCAAAACTTTGCTATTTTTAGTATTACCTCAGTTAAATTGTTCGAAATTATTACTTACAATGAATTGCTGAAGTGATAACAACTGTAGATAGGTTATCTTGTTTTGCATGAGGCAAACCTGGGTTCGATCACAGCATCACCTATGGTGCTCTGGATACTTCTAGGAGGGATCCCTGAGCACAGAGCCAGGGGAGTAACCCCTGAACACCACCAGGTATGGCACTAGAAAACCCACAAAATAAATTAAGAAATAGTATAGTCAATGAATCAACAGTAAAATAAATTCTCCATGTGAAAACCATCTCTTTCTGAGAAAATCCTGAAATGTTACCTCAGATGTATGGAGAACATTTTGCTTCAATATTTTACAAAAAGTGGAGCCAGAGTGATAGCACAGCAGACAGGGCATTTGCCTTGCATGTGCTAAACTGAGTTCAATCCCTAGCATCCCATATAGTCCCCCAAGCCTGCCAGGAGTAATTCCTGGGTGCAGAGCCAAGAGTAACACTTGAGCGCAGCCAGAATATAGCTCCCCAAAAAATTAAGAAACAATATTTTACAAATATTGAAATTCACCAAAGCAGCTATGAATTAGGCAAAGGAAAAGAGATACACTTTTCCTAAGGGGTAAGTTGTTCAGGACCACAGCAATAGCACTACGATAGGGTGTTTGTTTGCCTTGCATGTGGCCTAACTGGGAGGACCCGGGTTCCATCCACGCATCCCATATGGTCCCTTGAGCCTGCCAGGAGTGATTTCTTTTTGTGCTCAGAAATTGCTCCTGGCTTGGGGGACCATATAAAATGCCGGGGGATTGAACCGCAGTTCGTCCTAGGTCAGCCACAGGCAAGGCAAATGCCCTACCTCTGTGCCACCGCAATTTTTGAGCACAGAATCAGGAGTAACTCCTGAGCGCAGCCTGGTGTGGCCCCAAAGCAAAACAAAGTAAAAGTAAACTGTTCAGTTATGTCTAATATCTGTCATACAATATGTTTTATAAAAGTTGCTAATTGAGGGGGCCAGAGAGATAGCATGGAGGTAGGGCATTTGCCTTAGATGCGGGACAGTGGTTTGAATCCGAGCATCCCATATAGTCCCCCAAGCCTGCCAGAAGTGATTTCTGAGCGTAGAGCCAGGAGTAACCCCTGAGCGCTGCCGGGTGTGACCCAAAAACCAAAAAAAGAAAAAAGAAAAAAGTCGCTAATTGAAAAGTTGAGTATCACTTTTCTACCTTCATATTTCAAAATGGGAAAAGATTATATTTAGGTATTTTACTGTGTTTTTATTCTGAGATAGTGATTCTGGTGACTTAAGTGAAGAGGAGAGAAGTAACCGTCCTGAGAAAGAAATTTGCTGCTTCCACTCTCTGCCACCCTGGAAAAAACAGCTTTGCTCTTTGCAGGAAAGGAAATACAGTCCTAGACCTTTCCCAGGTCTTTGAGATCCTCACCTTTTCCTCTCAGAAAAGAATCTCAAGAGATAAGTTTGAAGTACAAACAGATCTCAAAGTTTTGAAGAAGAGAGTGGGGGGGAGGGAGAGAGAGACTCAAGAAAGTACCGATTTGTCCATATTGGAGAGAGCGCCAGTACAATCCCAAGATTCTCTAATGAGGACATCTGATTTGCCTGAAATGTAATCCAAGGAGCAGGAGAAATGTGTCCTGAAAACTGGCACAATGAGAAAGTGAACGAACAACTGTCCTGATTCCATCTCAGAACCCAGCTCAGTTCATATTAATGTCAAGCTTTCAAAGCCCTGTGTCCCCCCACCCCCGGTGATAATACCTAACATTCGATAGCTTTGGGATCACCACTAAGCACCTTTCTGTAAATCTGCTTTAGAAGAAGCAGTGGGGAGACTGTGGTTCATTTCCCATAGTCAGCCATCTAACACCTCGCAGAGAATGTCTTTCTGACACAGAATCAACTCAGATGGTATCGGGGGACTGGGAGGGGTCACATGAGCCAGGGATCCTCGGTGCAGCTGCAGTTCACAGCGGGACAGGGGAGGGGGTCACAGCCACAAGCGAATCACTCACTCAGGACAGGTTATGAGTGCAGCAGGGCTCAGCCATGACAGGCAGCCCAGTGGGTCTCTGGCATACAGCAGCACCAAAGGTGACCACAACCCTCCACACACCAACTCAGACTCCACCCGCACTGGGGATTTGCATTGCACCACCCCTAGGCACAGACCCAGCCTTCTATCAGAAGCTGATGATGGGGTATTTTTAGGCACCGGGCCTGAGAAGACTCAGGAGGTGAGAGGCAGCAAGATGGTGCCACTGTCCCAGATCTTCGGCCTCCTGCTCCTCTGTGTACCAGGTGAGAGTAAGTTCCAGTTGGAGCCTACCTTGGAGGACAATTCTTACGTTCACTGGAAAGGGTGGTACCTAGATGGGGCAGGAGATGATGACACCCATAACCCCTTGCACCCCCTGATTGCAGGTTCCAGTGCACAGATAGTGCTCACGCAGGCTGACAGGGTACTGTCAGCATCTCCGGGAGAGAGAATCTCTGTGAGCTGCAGGGCCAGTGAGAGCCTGCTCTACTCAGACGGGAAGCACTACTTATCCTGGTACCAGTTTAAGCCTGGAAAGGCCCCTGTGGGGCTCCTTTACCATGCCTCCACCCTATTTTCGGGGGTGTCCTCCCGCTTCAGTGGCAGTGGGTCTGGCACAGACTTCACCCTCACCATCACGAACATGGAGCCAGGCGACTATGCAGAATACTACTGTCTCCAAACCCTAAAAAGCCCTTACACTGTGGTTGAGTCCCATACATTAACCCCTACCATGGTGAGCACTCAGCCCAGCTGTACCTCTGCCACCCCCGTAGTGTTTGCTATTTTCCTGTAATGCTGAAAGTCTTTGTGGTTAGCCCCTTTTCCCTAGGAGACTCTGAGATAAGGCCCAGTGTTGTTCTTTTCTGTGTGAGGGCCACTAGGCGGTGCTCAGGGTTTACTCTTGACTTTGAGTTCAGGGATCTCTCCTGGAGAAGCTAGGGGACCATACATGATGCTGAAAACTGAACTCGGGTTGAGCAAGGCAAATGTCCTACATGCTGTATCATCTCTCCGACCCTAGGCAGATGTTCTTTGCTCTTTTCTTTCCCTGTCCCTCTTCTCCCAATGACAGGAGGTGTAAATCTGAGCAGTGTGAGGCTGGTGAATAGAGCTGTCTCAGGCCACTTATGTGGCCACAAGGTTCTGGAAATGTGGGGCTGCTGAGATGGTGAGGATTGAGCATGGAGGCTCTATTCTGAAATTCTTAATGGATTGTCATCAAGACAACCCCGCAAGTGTGTGTGTGTTTGATCTACTTTATGTGTGGTTGACTATACCTATAAACATTAAAAATGAAAATAATTAGGGGGAAGAGTGATAACACAAAGGTGGGGCATTTATCTTTCATTACGTGGCTGCTCAGGAAGGACCTGGGTTCAATCCCATATGGTCCCCAAGCCAGGAACAATTTCTGAGCACATAGCCAGGAGTAACCCCTGAGCATCACCAGGTATGGCCCAAAAACCAAAAAGGAAGGAAGGAAGGAAGGAAGGAAGGAAGGAAGGAAGGAAGGAAGGAAGGAAGGAAGGAAGGAAGGAAGGAAGGAAGGAAGGAAGGAAGGAAGGAAGGAAGGAAGGAAGGAAGGAAGGAGGGAGGGAGGGAGGGAGGGAGGGAGGGAGGGAGGGAGGGAGGGAGGGAGGGAGGGAGGGAGGGAGGAGGAGGAGAAGAAGAGAAAGAAAGAAGAAAGAAAGAAAGAAAGAAAGAAAGAAAGAAAGAAAGAAAGAAAGAAAGAAAGAAAGAAAGAAAGAAAGAAAGAAAGAAAGAAAGAAAGAAAGAAAGAAAGAAAGAAAGAAAGAAAGAAAGAAAGAAAGAAAGAAAGAAAGAAAGAAAGAAAGAAAGAAAGAAAGAAAGAAAGAAAGAAAGAAAGAAAGAAAGAAAGAAAGAAAGAAAGAAGAAGAAAGAAAGAAAGAAAGAAAGAAAGAAAGAAAGAAAGAAAGAAAGAAGAAAGAAAGAAAGAAAGAAAGAAAGAAAGAAAGAAAGAAAGAAAGAAAGAAAGAAGAAAGAAAGAAAGAAAGAAAGAAAGAAAGAAAGAAAGAAAGAAAGAAAGAAAGAAAGAAAGAAAGAAAGAAAGAAAGAAAGAAAGAAAGAAAGAAAGAAAGAAAGAAAGAAAGAACTAGGGGCCAGAGAGATAGTACAGCAGTAGGGCATTTGCCTTGCATGCAGCCGACCCAGTACTGACGGTGGTTCAAATCCCAGCACCCCATATGGTCCCCCAGACTTCCAGGAACAATTTCTGAGCACAGAGCCAGCTGGGTGTGACCAAAAAAAACAAACAAACAAACAAACAAAAACAAAGAAAAAGAAAAGAAAAGAACTAAATGGTAACTTGCTGACTTGCCACACTGAAGCGGGTGCACCTATTGCAGTCTCTCAGTAGATGCCAGCCCTATCCAAGACAAGACCCACAGATGAATCTTCTTTCTTGGGGGGAGAGGGCACACCTAGAGGTGCTCAGGGGCTGTTCCTGGCTTTATGCTCAGGTGTGATTCCTGGCCATGCTTAGTTCAGCTGCATGCAAAGCAAGTGCTTTACCTCCAGAAGTCCTATCAGTACATAGGGACCCTTTAGTAGCCTTTGAGTACCTGAGTCATCAGGTGGAAAAAAAAAAAATCAAGCAAATTCTGTGAACCTTAAGATGCAGCTTCCAAGCAGTGGAGACTGATTATGCAGGTCCCCTTTTCCCAAACCCCAGCATCTCTTGCTCAAAAGCAAGAGCAAGCTTTAAACAATGATTTTATGATATTATTGAGAGATATAAAAACTGTTACAAATTAATTCTTATTGATCTAAGTTTTGATAGTTCCACTTGCCTTTGTGTAATAACAATTTGAAATAAAGTTGGTTTTGCCTGCAAGGAAGTAGGCTGGACTAATGGGTGTGAAACTAGGAACACTGGTAGAGAGAAGGTCACACTAGTGTGGGACTGGTGGTAGAGTATTTAATGCCTAAAACAACTTTATTATAAACAACTTGGTAAATCATGGTGTTGAAATAAAAATAGTCTTTTAAGTTTCTAAGTATAATGCAAAATCTTTGGACTATTTAAAAATACATTTTGAGCTCATTTATTTTTTGTATTTTAATTATTTTTATTTTTCTTTTTGGACCTCACAGTGATGCCTAGTGATTACTCCTGGTTCTGTGCTTAGGGATCATTCTTAGTGGTGCTGGGGGGACCATTTGTGGTGTTGAAGATTAAACCCAGTTCGGTCACATATAAAAAACTTTTCACCTTTTCAACCTTTTCATATCTGTGGAGTTATAAAGTGTCGCCCACCACCAATAAAAATATACTTAAGTCTTAAATACTGCATTATTTACTTTAAATTAAAAAAAAATTTTTTTTTTTGGTTTTTGGGTCACACCCAGCGGCGCTCAGGGGTTACTCCTGGCTCTATGCTCAGAAATCTCTCCTGGCAGGCTCGGGGGACCATATGAAATGCCGAGATTCGAACCACTGTCCTTCTGCATACAAGGCAAACGCCTTACCTCCATGCTATCTCTCTGGCCCCAAAATTTTTAAATTTTGACTCTCAGAGACCCCTGGCTATCACTGACTTACTGCTAATGAATGCCCATTAACTTTATCCCCTTTCATTCCACCTATTCATTCATATGGAGCCACAGTAGAAAAAAAGCAGCCCAGGGATGTTACACCTTCCAACTATCCAGCCCACTCCCAGGACTCTGACAGTTTTAAGGTGGTTTCTTTATGACACTGTAAGTAAAACTAATATATTTTGTTCCTTGGTACCTTCCTATTTTTGAAATGGAATAGAAGATTCTATATTCCAATCTCTTCATTAATTAAGTGATTTTATTGCAATCTCTTTGGTCATAATTTTTCCCTGCTAACCAAGCCCTACATGAACAAATTTATTCATATTTTATATACCATTGCCAAAGGAATTTTGAGAGAGCAAGTTCAAGCACCTAATATAGAAATTATTTCCTTTTTTAGCTTCCTATTTTCTTTTTCTTTTCTTTTTTTAACCTAGCCTAAAATCCTGCTATCCTACTTTCTTTTGTTTTTTCATTTTTTAAATAATTATCTTTATTTAAACACCGTGATTACAAATATGATTATAGTTGTATGATTACAGTCATGTAAAGAACACCCCCCTTCACCAGTGCAACATTCCCACCACCAATTTCCCAGATCTCCCTCCTCCCCACCCTCCCACACCTGTACTCGAGACAGGCTTTCTACTTCCCTCATTCATTCACATTGTTATGTTAGTTTTCAGTGTAGTTATTTCTCTAACTGCACTCATCACTCTATGTCAGGGGTTTCAAACTCGTGCGGCCCTCCATACAACATTTTGTGGCCTGCGGCGGCCTTCAAATATCAACAGTATTCGCGATTATTCACTTACCAATGATCACAATAAAAATCGCATTAGTAAGAAAAAAAATCGCATTAAACATTTGCATACCCCGAGCAGTTCCATTCGGGTTATGCAAATGTTTAATGCGATTTTTTTTCTTACTAATGCGATATTTTATTGCGAATATTCGGTAAGTGAAATCCCTTATGCGGCCCTGCCTCACCCCAACTTTGCCTCCTGCGGCCCCCAGGTAATTTGAGTTTGAGGCCCCTGCTCTATGTGGTGAGCTTCATGTCATGAGCTGCATTTACCAGCCCTCATCTCTCTTGTCTCTGAGATACTGTTAAAAACATGTCTTTCATTTTTCTTAAAACCCATAGATGAGTGAAACCATTTTGCGTTTTTCTCTCTTCTTCTGACTTACTTCACTCAGCATAATAGATTCCATGTACATCCATGTATAGGAAAATTTCATGCGGCTGCATAGTATTCTGTTATGTATATGTACCACAGTTTCTTTAGCCACTCATCTGTTGAAGGGCATCTTGGTTGTTTCCAGAGTCTGGCTATTGTAAATAGCGCTGCAATGAATATAGGTGTGAGGAAGGGATTTTTGTATTGTATTTTTGTGTTCCTTGGGTATATTCCTAGGAGTGGTATAGCTGGATCGTCTGGAAGCTCAATTTCCAGTTTGTGAAGGAATCTCCATATTGCTTTCCATAGAGATTGTATTAGATAGCATTCCCACCAGCAGTGAAAGAGTTCCTTTCTCTCCACAACTCCGCCAGCACTGCCTGTTTTCCTTTTTTGTGATGTGTGCCAATCTCAGCGGCGTGAGATGGTACCTCATAGTAGTTTTGATTTGCATCTCCCTGACGATTAGTGATGTTGAGCATCTTTTCATGTGCCTTTTGGCCATTTGCCTTTCTTCTTTTACAAAGTGTCTGTTCATTTCTTCTCCCCATTTTTTGATGGGGTTAGATGTTTTTTTTCTTGTATAGTTCTGTCAGTACCTTGTAAATTTTGGATATTAGTCCTTTATCTGATGAGTTTTGGGTGAATAATTTCTCCCACTCAGTGGGTGGCTTTTGTATTCTGAGCACTATCTCCTTTGAGATGCAGAAGCTTCTCAGCTTAATATAGTCCCATCTGTTTATCTCTGCTTCCACTTGTTTGGAGAGTGCTGTGCTATCCTACTTTCTTAGGATGAAACCCTATGTCCCAATTAGGATTGTAAGAGCACCTTGCAGGAGATAGGTGCAGTGAGAGGAAGGTTCATGCTTCCTCTTCCTCAGTCTTTACATGTGCAAATTGATGAGGTTGTGAGAAAGAAACCAGTCTATTTTTTTTTCATTTATTTGGGGGTTCTTTTTTGTTTTGGGGACCATAACCAAAAGTGCTCAGGGCTTACTTACAACTGGCTCTGTGTGCAGGATCACTTGTGCTGGGCTCAGGGGACCATATGAAGTGCCAGAGATTGAACCTGGGTCAACTGCATGCAATATCTGCTACACTCTGGCTCCAACCCCAGGAATCAGTCTGCTTGAAATAATTTTGATTACAAAGGAGATAGGTAAGTGAGGCTCCATGTTAAGATAAATACAGATATTTGATCACTGTATGTACTCCTGCTTTAAATAAAAGCTAAAAATATTTTTAAAAAACATAAAGTTTAATTTTTTAATCAAGCCATCATGATTTACAAAATTTTAGACAATAATTTCAGGCATACAGTGTGCTAACTCCCACCACCAGTGTCATATCTTGCCACCAATGTCTCCAGGTTCCCTCCTACCCCCAATCTGTCTCCTGGATACTTTTGTTTGTTTGTTTGTTTGCTTGCTTGCTTGCTTGCTTTCTTGCTTGCTTTTGACCACACCTGGCTGTAGCCAGGACATACTTTTGGCTCTGTGTAGCAAATTACTCAAGGTGGGGCCCCTTGAGACCATATCTGATACCAGGGATAGAAACCAAATTGGCCCTGTGCAAAGCAAGAGTTCAACCTGCTGTACTATCTCTCCAGCCCCCACTTTTTTCAGTTTAATTAAATTTCTAATTTTTACCTTGTTAAGGCTAACAGAGTTGACATTCTGCTTACTGATGAAAATACTTACAACATACTGTAGGTTGACAGACAAGAGCCAACAAGCAGTTTAAATTATTATGACTGTTCATATATTACTTATTTTCCTCTTGTTCTAATAATGCTATGTGCTATTTGAAGGAAAGTATTTCTGGAAAGTCTGTCATTCAAGGACAAATTCTGTATCGTGTTAATATGCTTCATATTTAAAATATATTTTTCTTATATCAATTCAAAGTTAAATTATCTCTCTAAATTTTTTCTGTTAAGAAAGTTAATATATAATCTTCTTATACTATCTTTAATGTATATAATTTCCTATTAATTAATTATATGTAGTCCTCAAAGTTATTTTTTATTTAAATAATTCTCAAAATTAATTAACTGCTGTTGTTCACTCTAAAATTTGTGTTTTTAAAAATTGTTTACCATTTTTATTGAGGTATCAGGATTTCAATATACTTTCTATGCATCCATAATTCCAAAACTCACCCATCACCATTGAGGCTGCTTCGCTCCACCAATGTCATAAGGGTCCCTCCCAGCCACCTCCCCTCCCACATTAGCTCAGTTCACTAGGAAAAAAATCCAGTTCTAGTGACTTTGGTCTTTAGTTGCTCCATATGAGAGATCATTTTTCTTGTTTTATTTATAATGAACATTTAACTATACACATAGAAGAAAAAACTAAACTCCTGTAATTCACAAAACTATAAATCAATAAGTTAATCAAAAATATTTTTCAAGAACATCTAACCCCATCAAAAAATGGGAAAAAGAAATTAAGAAATACTGGTAAAATACAAAGAAGAAATACAGATGACCAAAAAGCACATGAAAAAATGCTCCACATCACAAATCATCAGGGAGATGCAAATCAAACAATAATGAGATACCATTTCATGCCACAGAGACTGGCACACATCACAAAGAACAAGTACAATCAGTGCTTGTGAGGATGTGGGGCAGAAGGAAATCTTAGTTCACTGCTGGAGGGAATGCCATCTAGTCCAGTCTTTCTGAAAAGCAATGTGGAGATTCCTTAAAAAGCTGGAATTAAATTTCCATATGATCCAGCAATTCCACTCCTAGGGATATACCCTAGGAACACAAAAATACAAAACAAAAATGCCCTCTGCATGCCTATGTTCATTGCAGTGCTATTTACAATAGCCATAATCTGGAAACAACCCAGATGCCCTATAACAGATGAGTGGATAAAAAGACTGTAATACATTTACACGATGGAATACTATGCAGCCGCCAGAAAAACTGAAATCATGAGATTTTCCTATACATGGCTGGACATGGAAACTATTATACTAAGTGAAATAAATCAGAGGGAGAAAGATAGATACAGAATAATCTCATTCTTGGGGCCAGAGAGATAGCATGGATGTAAGGTGTTTGCCTTTCATGCAGAAGGTCATTGGTTCAAATCCCGGCATCCATATGGTCCCCCATGCCTGCCAGGAGCAATTTCTGAGCATGGAGCCAGGAGTAACCCCTGAGCACTGCTGGGTGTGACCCAAAAACAAAAAACAAACAAAAAAAGAATAATCTCATTCATCTGTGGGATTTAAGAAAAAAATAAAAAAGACAGGGGCCAGAGTGGTGACGCAAGCAGTAGGGCATTTGCCTTGAACATGCTAACCTAGGATGGACCACTGTTCGATCCCATATGGTCCCCCAAGCAAGAAGCGATTTCTGAGCGCACAGCCGTGAGTAACCCTGAGCATCACAGGTGTGGCCCAAAAACAAGAAAGAAAAGAGAAGAAAAAAATAAAAGGGAAGGAAGGACGGAAAGGAAGGAAGGAAGCAAGGAAGGAAGGAAGGAGGGAGGGAGGGAAGGAGGGAGGGAGGGAGGGAACGAGGGAGGGAGGGAAGGAGGGAGGGAGGGAGGAAGGAAGGGAGGGAGGGAGGGAGGAAGGGAGGAAGGGAGGAAGGAAGGGAGGAAGGGAGGAAGGAAGGAAGGAAGGGAGGGAAGAAGGAAGAAGGAAAGAAGGGAGGGAGGAAGGAAGGAAGGAAGGAAGGGAGGAAGGAAGGAAGGAAGGAAGGAAGGAAGGAAGGAAGGGAGGGAGGGAGGAAGGGAGGGAGGAAGGAAGGAAGGAATGGAGGAAGGGAGGAAGGAAGGAAGGAAGGAAGGAAGAGAGGAAGGGAGGAAGGAAGAAAGGAAGGAAGGAAGGTTGAATGGATAGATAAATGAAAAGAAGGAAGGAAGGGAGGGAGGGAGGGAGGAAGGAAGGAAGGGAGGAAGGAAGGGAGGAAGGAAGGAAGGAAGGGAGGAAGGAAAGAAGGGAGGGAGGGAGGAAGGAAGAAAGAAAGGAAGGAAGGGAGGAAGGAAAGAAGGGAGGGAGGGAGGAAGGAAGAAAGGAAGGAAGGAAGGAAGGAAGG